>NC_073384.1:58918500-59218500 GCF_028641065.1 Leucoraja erinaceus | reverse complement strand
TTTTAATTAGATATTGAGTTTATGAACTCAATAGCTAAGTGTAGCACAGCATAAAAATAAAGATATCAGATCTATCTCTCCTTTCCCTATTCACTGTCTCTGCTGACTCTTTTTTGATATAACCATTCAGCTCAGCCTTTACAGATTATTGACTTATTTTTCTCTGAGTTATTCACCTCTCATTGGGATTCCTCCAGGCAAAGCTTCTTGGCAGCATTTTATTTCAAGGAAGCTTCATTAAAATTCCTATAGAAGTGCAGAACAGGTTTAAAACCAGCCAGGGTTCAAGCCTGGTGTACGTGCTGGTGCGTTGAGAAGGCTAATCAAGTTATCAACGAGGCCAATCGTGCAGCAGGTTTTATCTCAAGGACATTTTATTAAAAGTACAAACAAGTTATTTTAACCAAGGGACCACGTTTGTAATGTTAGGTGTGATTCCATCATCCTGCACTCTCAGTGTAACAGAGCTGTGACGCAGTAGCCTTATTCTCCCATTTAAGAGCATGTGCAATTTCAAAATTGAGGAGACTGATGGATTATGAACAATCAAAAAAATGATGATTTTGGAACTTAGGGAAGTTAGTGTGCAAGCCAACAATGAGCTTTGCCAGAATTTGGAGAGGGACAATTTGTAAGGTGTTTCAATGTCTGTTGAAAACACTGGCTGATATAGGGATGGGCAAAATGCATTGCTGGTTTGGGAGTTCAGAAGGATTATCTAATGATCCAGAGCCACGTTCAAGTCCCACCACAACATTTAAATTCAGTTAAATATATAAATTCTGGAATAAAAATCGTGTGTTAGTATTGATGACCTTGAAACTGCAGAACAACCTTAAAACCCTAATTAATTCACTGATGTCTTTCAGGAGATTTAGTTTAGTTTAGTTTACTTTATGTTTACTTTGGAGATATAGCACGGGAACAGGCTCTTCTGCTCATCGAATCCGCGCCGACTAGCGATCGCGCACACCAACACAATCCTACACACACTAGGGAAAACTTACAATGTTATCAACTCAATTAGCCCACAAACCTTTATGTGTTTGGCATGTGGGAGGAAAGCGGAGCTCCTCTGTGCAGCCAGCACCTGTAGTCAGGATCGAACCCGGGTCTCTGCGCCACCCTAAAATAAATATTTCTAATTCTTACAACATATTTTTTATGTTTGTATGACTCAGTCAAGATCTGAAAATGCCACCAATCCAACCAGCTCAGAGTAATTTGAGTTGTCTATGAACATTTCCAATACTGATTTTATATTGAACACAGATTACACTCAGGTGCTTTAGGGAGATTATTACTCTTACTGTGTGGAATTTGAGTCACCCCAATTTGAATAGAGTTTAACACAAGTCAACAATTTAAAGGGAATGTAACTTTTTTGGTTGAGTAAAAGATTAGATTGTGTGACATAAATCACAATATATCTCAAACTTGGGTAAAGTCCAGTCATCAAAAGTATCAATTTATCTCAAGTGTTTGCATTCTTAATCCTAGATCTTTTGGATGAGGCATTACAATTCAGGTCTTGCCTGGCTAAACATTAAATATCACATTGAACTATTTGAAAGGAATAACCCTGATCAATGTAACATTGATGAAAACATTATCATATGATCATATGACCAAGGGATCCTGATATGTCAAATTGGCTCCTACAATTATCTGCATTAATTTTCAAAGAAGTTATCTTCCTAGAAGGAATAATCAAATAATATTTTCATGACGTCAGTGCCCAGATAAAGGAGGATTTATTTTATATTTGCATAATACACCTACATGAATTGCACATGAATTGTAGCCCAGCTCATTATTTATGGGAATAGGCATTGGGATCTTAATTTAACTTTTATCTCTTCTGGTTCCAGTCCTGTGTCATGTGTAAGGACAGCCACCTTACAGCACAGCTAGCGACAAGAGTTCAGGGGGGGAAACCCATGGGATTGATATCAACTGACCATGAGGGACTAGGCAGCAGACTGAGGGAATGGATATTGTGGAAAGAGATAGGTTCCGTGCTCGAAGGATGGGGCAAGTATTCAAGGCTTGCAGGGGAGGTGTGTGGTAAGCTGGCCCACTAGAACATCAGATATCAACCTACTTTTCATTTTGTAATATTTTTCACCATCATAGATAATGGGTTGAGGGAAAATTCATGGAAGCTGGATGTTGGTTACGGCACATTTTTGGATGAAAATCATTGATGCACTTCCATTTAAGGTGGGTCTCAAGTCTTATTCACCTTCTCTGTGATCTGTTGATGTCAGTTCTCTGGATGCAGTTTCTCATCCTTGTGCAGGTGGCTAGTGACAACTCGATGCTGCAGCCTGTGAGACCATGACTCTGTTACATTTCTTCATGCACCTCAGCTGAGCTAATTTTTTGACAACATGTTTGAAAGCATAGCCAAGAAGCAGAAATGTGAACAGTTCAACTGCAAACCACAAATTGCTTCCTTGCTGCCACTTTTTCATCCTAATAGCCCTTATCGACTCATGCCTTCGGCCAACATGCTCGGAGCTTGTGGAGCACAGAACCCATGAGATTCTTCGAGATTATGATGTTAATAATAATAATTATTATTATATTTATAGAGCACTTTAAAAACAAACATAGTTGCAACAAAGTGCTGTACATCACTAATCATTGACAAAAAAAAAAAAAAAAAAAAAGTTAATACACACCAAAAATAACAATCAAAAGAAATAGTAGGAAAAGACATGTAAAATAAAGAAACACCAAAAACACCAAAAACCGAAGCAAAGTCTCAGGCATGGTCAAAAGCCAGGCAGTACAAATGTGTTTTAACACTGGATTTGAAGATGGACAGTGAGGGGGCCTGTCTGATGTGCAACGGCAGGGTGTTCCAGAGTGCCGGAGCAGCAACAGAGAAGGCTCTATCCCCTCTGAGCCTCCGACTAGACCTCGACTTATGTTCATAAGTTATAGGAGCTGAATTAAGCCATTAAGCCCATGAGTCTATTCCGCCATTCAATCATGTTCTGTGCTTGGCTCCTTTTTGTGAGGGCCAACTTCAATTTCTCAAGTTAAGATTGACAGACCTCTCTATGAGAAGAGATTGCATCAAACACTTGATGCATCAGGAAACCTGCCAGATAGCCTGTGTTGGTTCTGATCCCTGTGGACATTAGATCCCACCTTTTCCACTGTAGAATTGGCAGCCAATCCATCATTATGCCTGCATAAATAAAACATGACTTTGCATCTGATAAATGACGTTTTAGCTTCTGAAATTGCACAGCCAAAACCCCACAATGTTATCTTGAGGCAATGGAAACTCACATTAATGGTTGGCTTGCTGTCAAATAGAAAGGAATACTTTATTGTCACATGTGACTAGGCACAGTGAGATTCTTTGCTTGTATACCCTATGTAAACAAATAGCAGCCGCCTCCGGTGCTGACAAAGTTACGAAGCACACCGACTCCCCCTTTTGTTCCCCCTCCCCCAACAGTTCTCCCACGCCGGGTCCCCATTGTCCTATGTCTCATCCCCCTCATTGTCCATTGATCTACCCCCACCTTCCTCACAGCGATCCCCCCACGCCGGATCTTCCATTGTTCTTCCCCTCCCCCCCTCACAGCAGTGCTCCACGCTCTGATCAACCTTCGACCACGGATGAAGCCTCATCTTCACGAGGCTTCACCGCTTTGACTCAAGGTTAATGGGCAACATCATTTGACTCATGGTTAAAGGTCAACATAGAGATTGTAGAAGGCACACAGATATTCAACAGATTACTAGGATTACCAGTAGCTGCTCTGGAAGAACAGAATATCCATATAGCAGAAGCTGGTGGCCTCTGTGAGATAGACAGATTACATGCTCTGAAGAAGAGTCCCGATCAGAAACGTCACCCATCCTTTTTCTCCAGAGATGCTGCTTAACATGCTGAGTTACTCAAGCACTTGTGTCTATCCTCAGTATTCACATGCTCACATTGTTCTACATACCCCTACAACTGCTCTATCCAGTTTACTAAGCAGCATGAGCTGGGCACAAAATGTAAACCTGCACTTCCAAATTTGAAACTACAGCAACACTACAATGCTAGATTTCATGGCTAATGTCGTTCTCATTGAGAATACTAGTCCAGCTTTGTTGATTTGGGAGAAGAGGAGCAACAAGAGGAGTCTCTGTCCCAGATGTAGGGGCGGCACTGCTACTGCTAGTGGTAGAGCTGCTGCCTTACAGCGCCAGAGCCCCAGGTTCGATCATGGTCTGTACGGAGTTTGTCTGTTCTCCCCGTGACCGCATGGGCTTTGTTCGGGTGCTCTGGTTTCCAAAGGTGGCAGATTTGTCGGTTAATTGGTTTCTGTAAATTGCCCCTAGTGTTTAGGATAAAAGCAGTGTTTGGGTGATTGTTGGTCGGCGTGGACTCGGAGGGAGCAAAGGCCTGTTTCCACACTGTATCTCTGAATATACAGCATGCTCTGCAATTCCCCGGTATCACGTGCCAGGGTATACAGACAGTTGTGCTCCTACTAGCATTGACCTACAAGTACTGTTGATGCTTTGTTTCTCAAAGGCAGCTGTCAGAAACTTATGCCACATTCTGTAAGCAAAACTGCAGGCAGTTTCTACCACATGAGCCAGCCTGTCGGAAGCTGTTACAGTCATTACTGCCTTTAAGCCAGGGGGTCATTCAAGGCTGCCATTTGGGAGATTTGTAAGACAAGACATATAGCAGATGCATCAAACAATCATGAATAGATTGAATCTAGAAATTTCACACAAATTGCCATCAATTGGTCTTAACATTTTATTCAGAAGTAGCATCATCCAAACCTTAAAAAGCCCTAAATTGTACCACATATCCATTTAGCCCCTTCTGATCAAAATAGCTACCTTTAAGTAGCAGATTGCTAAAGAGGAATTGAGTTTTGGATAATCCAATTTAATTATGTTCTGTAAAGGACATTAAGACAACGTATTTGTCTTTAAAGGTACAATAAAAATGTGCATTATTGTTGTAGTTTGGTTGGAAGCAGCGGTCCGTGAACAGTGGAAATTGTGGCACCAGGGTGCAAGCTATGGTCATTCACTGGATTTGCAGTGATGAATGAGAAGAGTGAGGAGCAGACAAATGTCATGATAAAATTGGCACCTGTCTCTTTGACTTCCCAATCCCTGGTAACTGCTGTGGTTCATTGTTCGGACTTTGAAGAGGTTCTGCTTGTTGGAGTTAGACGAGTTGCCACCTGTCAGAGTTTCTACTCTGAGATGAGCAGCTGTCATATCTTCAAAACGATCAATTAAAAAAAGCAAATATTACTTGGTTACCATGTTGTATTTCAAATGCTGTATTTTTTTACAAATGGAAAGAGGCCAACTCTCAGAGCAAACCCGTCAACCTTAATCCTCCACTTATTACCCTCCAACGTCTTCTCTCTAATATCCCCATTAACACCCTCTCATGCTCCCTGTATCCACACGCAAAAGGGTTGATTTAAAATTGACATTTAACCTAACAGCCAACCCTTCTTTACAAAGTGATTAATCAGGCATTCGACTTTGTTGGATCAAAACACTAAATGTAGGAGTAAAATGAACATATTTGGTCTACAGATTATTAGGTGGGTCACAATAAGAATAATTCTGGCGACCACTTCACTGTAATAGCACTGGGGTGCAGGGTGCAGAGATTCACTGCTACGAAGGCTCCATGGTGTAACCAGAACACCTAAAGAAACCCCATGTGATCACAGATAACATTTGCAAACCCCACACAACGGCATGAGAGATTAGGACCAAACCCAGGTTGCCTCAGATGGCATCCATTTATACTGTCACTCTCTCAAGATAATTTACAATGTGGACAGGCTTGTCTTGCTGTTAAACCCTCAGCTGAAATTTAAACTGCACATCCTTTACACTGAAAGGTTGTTTTATCATCAAAACATTACCCTTTCACTTTACTTCTATCTGTGCTGAAATCCTTATCTTTGCTGTTGTTACATCTAGACTCAGCTGACGTAGAGCCATCTTTCTACACTCCTGCCATATTCAAAAATTACACTTACACACAAACCTTCTTCACAAAGCCACTCTTAGTATGAATGACATGTGTTTTATAAACTGCAGAACTGCAGTGTGAAAGTAGGATTAACTTTATAGTTTGTTACAGCAACAATATAGTCCAGAAAACCAATTGGATGCACAGTATACTATGAATTAATACCTTATCTTATAGCAGTCATCTCAAACTGAACTAGTCAAATCAAGTCAAGTTGAGTTTGTTGTCATATGAACAAGTACAATGAGGTACAAGTATGATATAAGCTACATACAGCAGCATCATAGGCACCCAGACACTGTCGAACATGTAAAAACATAATCGAAACATTAATCTACAAATTACTAAAACTCTCATCTTGTTTGTTTCTATGTCTGTCTGTCTGTAATTGTAATTGTAATTTGTTTACTTTTTTAAACAGGGACAGTACATATTAATGAACATTTCCATGTAAATATGCAAGATTATAGCATAGTAGTTAATTTCCATCTTTAGTCCCTCTTTCCCTTAGTCATACAAAAAAAAATGTTTTTAATAATAAAATTAAAAATAATTAAAAAAACTTAAAAAAGCCCACAAAACACAGAACACAGTAGTCCACCACACATTATAGAAGCCTGGATTGGGAGAAGTTTCTTGCCCTAGAGTTGAATATGGGACATTTTGATAGATGTATGAGGCTGACGACAGTCAACATCCGAATTCTAGTGTGGGGATTGATCACATACGAGGGTACAGGGTTCATTGTACCTAGTAAGCCTGCAATACACTACTAAGTGAGGGCTGGGGTGTAACTGACACCTATACTAGTTGTGGTGGTAGGTGGAATGAGGATGAGTTGAGACATGGCCATAATATATGGCATAAACTATTTGGGAATGCTAGCAGCATTCCAGGCATTGAGGACGCGTTGTGGGAATGACCATGATATGCAAATTAGACTACTTCGGGACAATACAACAGCAGCAGCGTATGTTAACCATATTGGAGCTGTAGTCTCAAGCAGGTGATGCTCTTGCAAACTCATTTTGGGGATCAGCTGTACATCTGCCATGTAGGTACAAAAATGAAGCACACACCAGGTCAAGAAATTCCTCATTCTGGCTTATCGGAAGATGCCTCCAAAAGATAATTCAAGACGAGGCAACATGAATTTTAGTAATGCCAAATTGGCCCGATTCAACCATGATTTCCATTGTAAATAGGTCTGCTGAAAGAAGCTCCTATATTTGTTCACAGACACGAACAGTGGTTAGTTCAACCCATCACTCATGCACCGCATCCACTGCATGATCGTATTGATTTATTAATTTGCAGGATTTAAAGAGACCCTTCGAGTTTACAGGATTATCCAGCAGGACAATTGACGTAATCACTGCAGCTTGGTGAGATGGCACAAGAAAGCAGTATGCTACCTACATAAATCAGGGAGAAAGTTTTGTGACGAGACACATGTGAGCTACTTTTAAACAGAAGTAGCAGAGGTTTGGGGTTTCTTTCACTTTGGTTTTATGAGAAGCATTTAAGTTATAGCTCAATAAACCGTGCTCGCAGTGCCTTATCATTGTATCTAGTACTAGGAGTTTGATAACAAACGATTGGCTCTCACCCACTGGTGACAATGTTTATGGAAGATGTATTTAATATGAACCCTCTAAAGCCGGGATACAAAGTAGTGTGGAATGTGTAATCACTATTATATATTTTACGTAAATTGACATCAGCTGCATCCCTAACGTTGGAGCAGCTACTCATAAGTTAGTCATGCTTATGATGCTTATCCAGCACGAAAGCTCAGCCTTTACGCAATCTCCGTCTGGATGGTCATATCTGACAAGAGGGTAGCTATTTGTGAATGATCCACGACAACATACATGCTGAAACATAGTCTTTTTTCCATAAGTAATACAGCACATTCAAACTGCCAGCCATGCATTCTCACCTCGGCGTGGCTTCTGATAGCCTGCTGTCCTTGTTAGTGTAGTACTGTAATACCATGTAATGGGTGGCAGTCGTATATGTGTAGTGGAGAATATAAATGGCATGGATTAATAAAGGTTAATCTACATCCTTCCTCTTAAAGACGTAAAGCATATATAGAGTGGTTAGTGAAGTATATATTGTAAAACACTGGTATAAGGTGCGTGCTTTTCTTATTTTACTTGTACACGCTTATGCACATATGACTGCATAAAACAAAACGGGTCATGCACAGTTCAAGTATAGATGATTAACTTTCCAATCAGCGGGTTTGGCTTGTAGACACGACCTGCACGTGTACGGTAGTACCCCTCATGCGCCTTATCTTTCTCTGAGGAAGCAAGTCCCTTATCGGATAAACGCGGAAGAGAAGACACAGGTGGAGGCGGGGGCAAGGGGAAGGCAGGGATGGCACTGGCTGGTAGAGGAATCGCTGGAGCAGCATTCGTGGAGCGTGAGGGAAGACTCACTGGCTGGTCAGGGTAAGGACGGGAAGGTGCTGGTTCATTAACCAGGAGGAGGTGTTGGCGGGTGCGTCGGTAAATGCCGTTGTCAACATTGACCAGGTATGAGCGTGGCTCCGCGGTTGACCCCAGAATGACACCGAGGCAGTCATAGCCTCTGAGCAACCGTAAGCTGACAACCTGTCCCTTGTTGAGCGGTTGAAGCGGAGAGCTGGTTTTATCACAGTATTTTCTTTGTATGTTGCGGCAGTGTTGGAGCAGGGATTGGATCGTCAGACATTTTGTTTTTACTTCCAATTGCCTTTGAAAGTTAGTATTGAATCTTCAGCAACGGGCGCAGCGCGGACTTTCCATCGCGGAGCGGGTGATCCCTTGCCGAGGACTGCCAGAAGAAGTGCTCCGGTCGCTTGCCCGCGGACTATAGCATCGTGAAGCCGCGGTCTGTGGAGTTTCTAGCCGCGGGAGCGGCGTGGACTTTCCATCGTGGAGTCTGGGATTCCTCACTGGGGATCGCCGGAGAAGAGCTCCGTCCTCCAGCCTGCGGCCTATAACATCGTGAAGCCGCGGTCTCCATTAGGAAGCGGCCGATTCGGGACCTCCAAGCCGTGGAGTGTCCGTCCGTCCCAATGTCGGAGTTTCAAGCATCCCGACGAGAGGGCCTGTACATCGGGCCGTCCGTAACAGCGACTGCGGAGGGTTCATGGCCCTGCCCACTAATGAACAAAGGAGGAGGACTGACTGAATGTTATTGCCCACAACCACAATGAAGAATGTTGATTCCACTGTGGTGGATGTTCATTTTATATTCTATTGTGTATTGTGCTCTTTTTGATTGTGCAGCTGCATGATAAATCAAATTCTACTGTACCTTAATTGATGCATGTGGCAATAAATGTGAACAAACTTGATTATGACTACTATTTGAACTTGAACGAGTTTGATTTTGACTACTATTTTAAGTTGTGCATTTTGGTACATAACTCATTGCAAACAGAATATCTTTCACATGTCCCCTGGGTTTCTTTTTGGCCAATTGTCTTCAATTAGAGTCTTCTGCCTACTTTCTCTCCTGTCGGTGGAAATTACTTCTCACTATTTATTCTATAAATATCCTTCATAAAGTTTTCTCATTGACTGAACACGATGGTCTATTTTATTCCTAATGGTTCTCTCAGAACACAGATTAGTATTTCTGGACAGGAAGGCATAGCTTTAAGGTGAAAGCAGCAAAGTTTTAAGGAGATGTGTGGGGCAAGTTTTTTTGCACAGAGAGCGGTGGGTACTTAGAATACACTGACCTGGGTGGTGGTGGCGGCAGGCGTGATATTGTCTTTTAAGTGTCTTTTAGATAGGCATATAAGTATACAGAGAGTGGGAGGATATGGATCAAGTTTAAGCAGATGGGATTTGTTTACCTTGGCATCATGTTCAGCACATTGTGGACCTAAGGGTATGTTCCTGTGCTCTTGTCCACCTAAGGACCTTTACAGGGGCACCATCGAGAGTTTACTGACCCACTGCATCACTTCCTGATTTGGGAGCTGCAAGACTTATGAACAAAAACAACTTAACAGGATAGTGAAGACAGCCAGTAGGATCATTGGTGCTCCACTCCCTTTCCTGTTGGAGATCTATCAGAAGCGTAGCATCCGCAGAGTCATCTCCATTATTAAGGACCCATATCATCCATCACACCACATCTTCTCCATTCTGCCATCTGGGAAGAGGTACAGGAGCATCAGCTGCAGAACCAGCAGGATGCTACACAGCTTCTTTCCACAGCCAATAAGACTGGTTAACGGACTGTGTCCCCTCCCCATACATCATACACCAACACATCTAACCTCGTCCATACTTTGACAGCTATAAGCCACTGATAGCTTCGCTCTGAATGTTTGTTTTTATTTTAATTTTTAGGCCTATTATAGATATGTTAATTTTAATTTCAAAGCTATATGTATTTATTCTGTTTTTATTAACTGCACTGATGGGAACTGATTGATAAACATTTTTTTGTTTCTTCTGTGTATGTAAGTACTCAGTTAAAATGACATTAAAGTAAATACTGAAAATACTGAATACTACTGTGCTATTTTCATTGTTCTATGTAAGGGCTGCCACAATGCTACTTGTGACTTGTACAAGTTGTACAACCTGTACCCATTGTGACTGCTGGTCAAGATTCAGTACATGTTTTGAGCTGAAAACTGTGCCACCATTTTGAGATGCTCTTTTGGGTCAATAGTCAAGCAAGACAATGTTCTATACTTCAAACAAAAGGTGTAATCTAAGTTCTAGCAAAAGTAGTTTCTGGGCATAGTGGGCATGCAGAGCCATAAGGACTAATGTTTAGTATTATATATTTGAAAAGGAATATTCTGGGAGAAAGTCCACTAGAGTATAAAGTTCATGGCACATCATCTCTCTAGTTAGGGACATATCTGTAAAATAAATTGTCACATTGTCATCTGTTTCATTGTTTCCACTTTAGATTAGATATTAATTCAAATATGCAAGAACTTTACCTCTGTGGGATTGTTTATGTATTCCAAAGGTAACTGCTGCTGCATTTTGTGCACATTACCCCTGATATTGCCAGCATTAAAAGGCTGGTCACATTGCGTGTCCTGACAGTGATTACTTCACGTCTTCCTGTATTAAGTGAATACCACGTGGTGATGCAGAGCACACATCATTGCATTCTGTTCTGCAATAAAATAAGACAAGCTCAAAACAATTCTGCAATATTTCATGTGTAGGAAAGAACTGTAGATGCTGGTTTACATCAAAGATAGACACAAAGTACTGGAGTGACTCAGCGGGTCAGGCAGCATCTCTGGAGAAAAGGAATAGATGACGTTTCAGGTCGAGACACTTATTCAGACTGAGAGTCAGGGGAGAGGGACACTAGAGGTTTGAAAAGGTACAAAACAAATTAGACCCAAATATTTCACGTTTGGAATGTTGAAACAGCATATTCCTGCTAAATGTATCAATAGCAAGAAATAAGTTAAAGATAACTTTATGTTTACTTACAGACATCTGTAACTGCAGATTCACTGTATATGTAATGATTGGTTTTATTAAGCTGATTGGCTATGAGCCGTAGGGTATCCTACAATAACAAGGAAATTATTTATAAAAAGTTTAAAAAATTACTTTTATTATTCTACATAAGGATTTCAGATAACTTCACACCATGCTACCCTCATCTCTTAGCCATGCATGAAAAGGACAACGTCTCTTCTCAGACACTCCATGGCCTGGAGTATTAGATGGACTGCTTTCCTTTTTCTTCTGTCCAGTACCCGCCCAAAAAAATAGTGTAAAAAATGTACATTTTAGCCACCTATTGTGCAAATGCAAGTATACTCTGCAATTTCCTGAGCTGTTTTGAAATGCATTGAGCTCTGCCTTCAAAACTCACTGGCTAAAGTAATGACCATGATGAGTTTTGAACAATCGCACGAACATCAAGGTCTTAAGAGAAGTTGTTGAGTTAAGAGAATTGTGATGTTTGGTGAACTGTGTGGGTTGGGAGGACCCGTTGCTCCTCCCATGCAGCAGGTGGCGCTGCACAGGACAAAGGAATTTTGCTCATTCCAGAATGCGCAAACGGAAATCTCCTCAAAGGATGGCATTCTGCTCCGCAATTGTCGAGTGATCATTCTGACGGAACTGCGATCGCAAATTCTGAAAATGTTGCACAAGACACACATTGGAATTGTGCGAATGAAGGAGCTCGCCCGCATGCATGTGTGGTGGCCAAATATCGAGACTGATATAGCGAACCACTGCACGGACTGCACATCATATGCCGAAACAGCGCCAAATCTGCCTGAAAAGTCCTCCGCATGGCCCGTCTCCAACCAACAATGGCAGCGAATCCACATAGAATTTGCCAGACCGTTCCTGGAGGACATGTGGCTGGGCGTCGTGGATGCCCATTCGAAATGGCCACATGTTATCCAAATGAATAAGTATCCGATCCCCGAAACAACCACTTCTGCGCTCGACAATTTGTTCGCCATTTGGAGATTGCCCTTAACAATTGTAAGCGACAATGGCACTGGTAGGATCATGGCTCACATTGGAACCAAAATGTACACCGTCCAAGGACAAGAAGGACAATGCCGAGGGCATAATGTTAAATTAAGAATCCGCGTTCCTCCAGCGAAGAGTGCACAGAACCAGACCAGAACCAAGCAGTCGGACACCCCGGTGCCGAATCGTGTGGGTACTGGAGTGCCTGACTTTGACAAAGTTCTGCCAGACGAACTGCCCGCCGATCTGCCTGTGGTCCTTCGTCGATCGACACGTTGCAATCGTGGTATTCCCCCAAGGTGACTCATTCAGGAAGAGACGTTCAAACTGGAAAGGGGAGTGTGATGTTTGGTGGACTGTGTGGGTTGGGAGGACCCGTTGCTCCTCCCGTGCAGCAGGTGGCGCTGCACAGGACAAAGGGAGATGTTTTGTATATAGTTTTTCCTGTCTGTAGACAGTGTGAGTGTGCAGCCATTTTGAGTTGTCTTGCTGCCAGCATTGAGTTGTGTAATAAAGACTTCTGTTGTACCTTGAAGACTCTCAAGTTTTATGCAGACCTAGAAAAAGAACACAAAAAGAATCAAGTGTTTTATTGTCATATGCCCCAGATAGAACAATTACATTCTTACTTGCAGCAGCACAGCAGAATATGTAAATAATAGTACATGGTAAACAATATAATAAACAAGTGAGGCGGCCTGTCCTGTTGAGTTACTCCAGTGTTTTGTGTCTATCTATGGTGTAAACAGCATCTACAGTTCCATCTGACACATTAAGGTGCTGGGTTGAGCTCAAAATAGCAATTAAATCAGATTAGTTTTAACTTACTGACAGGTCATGACCTATCTGATCTGCATAATTCTAGCCTACACTAATTACACGTCTTCATCAATATGTTCCCTGTTAAGATTCAAGGCAGAAATATGTGCACCTGAGCAAATTGTTCTTCAGCCTGCAATGCATCAAAACCCAAATGACTGTCTTGGCTGAACCCAATTAAAAACTTAGCACTCATCAAAATGGGATTCAAACCTAGAACTGAAAGGTTGTATCAATGAAGCATCAATCATGGTTGACAATTCTCTAAAATCATTTGGCCCATCGGCTGTTTAATATTAATAATGATGAGTTAAAATATTTATGGGTCTAGTGCCAGATAATATCTCAGAGATTAAAATTATGTGTAATAATCTTGTAGGTAATATTCATACAATGCTGGCGATGATGTAACTCAGCTCCCCATCCCTTTTATATCAATCTGCTTTCAAGCCATTCATTTCCTGGTTCAGATTTGATGAACTTTCTGCAATGTATTGGCTAATTTACAACATGTAGGACTGCGGATGACACCAAGCTTCTAAATTAAAGGATTAAGAGTGAGGACAACCACCATAAACTGATACTTTTGGACCACGGTAAGGCTTTGTTGTTGAGTTGTCAAGAACAAGAACAAGAGTTTTATGTGTTCATAGGCAGCCATATGATCCCTGTAGTCAACTGGCCCCAAATATCTTACACCAGGAAGTCTTTCATTACTGATATATTCAGTCCACACGGTGCTGCTGTCATGCCACAACGACACATTTGAATTAAATTGACTAGATAAAATGAACATTACCTTGGCTTATGTAGACGCAGTCTCATGGAAATACCAGCTGAATTTAGGTGATTCTTTTTTAATATGAAAATCGACAAGCTGCAAATATTGAGATGGATACGGATATGCAAAATCAGGCTCAGTGGAACTACCCAGAATAATTTCAGATGCTTTGAGTAGCTGAACAACTTGTGAAATAAAGATAATCAATCATTTGATGTTACAAATTCCCATGGTATCCCCGTCACTGAGGCCCCCACCACCAATATCTTGCGGGTCACCATTGACCACAAACTGGTTTGGACCAGTTGTATAAATACAGAGGCTGTAAGGGACTGGTCAAAGGCTGAATAAAAGGAGTCATCTCTCAACACCCCAAGGCCTTCCCATGATCAACATTGCAGAAATAAGAGCTTGATGGTCCTGTGGAATTAAAGTAAAGCAGATCATCCAGAACTAGGGGTCACAGTTTAAGGATAAGGGGAAAATCTTTTAGGACTGAGATGAGAAAATCATTTTTTACACAGAGAGTGGTGAATCTCTGGAACTCTCTGCCACAGAAGGTAGTTGAGGCCAGTTCATTGGCTATATTTAAGAGGGAGTTAGATGTGGCCCTTGTGGCTAAAGGGATAAGAGGGTATGGAGAGAAGGCAGGTACAGGATACTGAGTTGGATGATCAGCCATGATCATATCGAATGGCGGTGCAGGCTCAAAGGGCCGAATGGCCTACTCCTGCACCTATTTTTTATGTTTCTAGGTTTCTATGTATGCCAAGAAGAACTGTTGCTACACATTTAGTCCTTGCATCCATGGGCCAATGAATTCTTAAGTTCATAACTTATATGAGTAGAATTAGGTCATTCAGACCACGAGGTCTACTCCACCATTCAATCATGGATGAACTATCTTTCCCTGTCAATCCCATTCTGCGGCCTTTTCCCCATAACCCTTGATACCTATACTAATGAAGAATCTGTCAATTTGTACCTTAAAAATATCCATTGACGGCCTCCACAACTGTTTGTGGCAATGAAATCCACAGATCCACTACCCAATTGGCGATGTTGGTTGAATTATATTGGTCAGATATCATGTATTCTGATTCCAGAGATACCCATTGACTCCCTAAAGCCTTTCTAACATCTACAAGACAGGATTGTAATGGAATATTGTCCAACTGCATGGGCAAAGACATTCCTAAGTTCATATGTTGTAGAGCAGAATTAGGCCATTCGGCCCATCATGTCTACTCCGCCATCCAATAATGGCTGATCTATCTTTCCCTCTCAAACCTATTCTCCCGATAACCCCTGACACCCTTACTAATCAAGAACCTATCATTCTTCACCTTAAAAATATCCATTGGCATGGCCTCCACAGCCATCTGTGGCAATGGATTCCACAGATTCACTAGCTTCTGACAAAATAAATTCCTCATCATCTCCTTTCTAAAGGTACGTCCTTTTATTCTGAAGCTATGGCTTCTGTTCATAGATTCTCCCACCTCTCCGGTAGGCGGCGCGGCTCTGGCCAGCAGCGGCCTCTGCAGCCTGTCCGCGTTTTTTTTATTTTTTGTCTGTGTTTTTATGTAGTTTTTGTTATTTTATGTTGGGGTGTGTGTGTGGGGGGGTGGGGGTGGGGTGGGAGGGGGGGGGGAAACTTTTTGAATCTCTCCCTGCACTGGAGACCCGCCCTTTTCTCGTCGGGTCTCAGGTGTCGTTGAGGCCGCAACGAGGAGCGGCCTCCAACAGGAAGAAGCCGGGGACTCAGGTGCCGACTCACCGTGCCGTCGCGGAGCTGGCCGAGTCCGGAGCGGGTGGAGCGGTGGAGGAGCGCTGCCTCTGCTGCTGCCGCTGCTGCTGCTGCTGCTACCGGAGAGTCGGAGGCTCCAACGACGGGTCTGTGGACGACGGCACCGGGAGCCCGCGGCTCCCTGGAGGGAGACCGCTTTTCGGGGCTCCTGCAACGGCGACTTCCCCCGCCCGAGTTGCGGGGTTGAAGAGCTCCTGGAGCGGGGCCTACATCACTGCCCCGCGCGGCTGGAATGGCCGCGGACTCTGCGAGCGCACACCGGGGGCTCCAACACCAAGACCCGGTGTGCGACCTCGCATCACCCGGCGTGGCTTTAATGGCCGCGGGACAATCGCCATCGCCAGCCGGGGGCTATGACTTTGACTCTGACATCGGGGGGGGGAGAGTGCAGTGGAGAGATAAGTTTATTTGGCCTTCCATCACAACTATGTGATGGATGTTTATGTTAAATGTAATTATGTTGTGTCTGGGGTCTATTTGTGTGTAATGTATGGCTGCAGACACGGCATTTCGTTTGGACCTCCAGGGGTCCAAATGACAATTAAATTGACTCTTGACTCTTGAAGTAGAAACATCCTCTCCATATCCACTCTATCCAGGCCTTTCATTATTTGGTAAGTTTCAATTAGGTCCTCCCTCACTATTCTAAACTCCAGCAATTACTGACCCAGTGCCATCAAACACTCATTATATGTTAAATTGAATTGGTGCCCAGGCATGTATCATTTGCATGCATGCCCAGAATGGTACTTATGCAAATATGTTCATGGAACCTGGTCATCAGTGGCAACACTATCATTTAGAGACACATCACAGAAACAGGGCCTTCAGCCCACCGAGTCCACCCCGACCAGCAATCCCCACACACTAACACAAGGGACAATGTACAATTTAACCAAGCCAATTAGCCTGCAAACCTGTATGCCTTTGGAGTGTGGGAGGAAACCAGTGCACCTGACGAAAACCCACGCAGGTCACTGAGAGAACTTTCAAATTTCATACAGATAGCACCCATAGTCAGGACCGAACCTGGATCTGTGGTGCTGTAAGGCAGCAACTCTACCGCTGCGCCACCGTGCCACCACTATAATGTAATTTTGTTGGATTGGGAGATTCCCATTAACTAGACTGAGAAAAAAAATAGCAAATTCGATCTTTGACGAACATTACTGAACTAAATTGGTTTGTTTTACCAATCTGGTAATTTCACTGACATTACTGATAATACATTTTATTGCAGATTTATTTAATACTGTGGAGGGTCAGAAACCTGCTTCTATCCAGATCTTATTACACTGAGGCTAGACATCTCATGGTATATCACAGATATGCAGAAAAATATAAAACAATTAGGAATCGCAGGATAATTGATAAAGATCATGGAAGAACAGTTTTAAAACCCAAGAGTATACAGAACAATAGGTTGAGCAAAGGAAGGTGGATTGAAAAATGTGGTGAGAATATGCAAACCAGAAGTATATCAAGGTCACATGAACACAAACGCACACGCACACATACACACGCACACATGCACACATGCATGCACATGCACATGCACCCACACATGCACACATGCATGCACAAACACAAACACATGCACACGCACACACACACGAACACACACACCTTTAACCGTGTAACCTGTGTTCTGCAATCCAAACAACTCTTGATCAAAATACACTGACCGCCTCCTTTTACTTTTCCTTTGCCAACATGTCCTCTTGCCTTAAGATGTTCAATTTGTTTTCAACATTTGCGAGGGACAAGTTGACTGCAGTTGCTACATTTTAATTTACCACACATGTTAAACTATTGACTTAGGAGGACAAACTACACAGCAAGTTTTCTCTTGGGACTACACTTCTACTTTTTTCCTGATCATTAAAGGAGCAATTAAGGAACCTCAGAAAACCTCAGGATTTACACATTTCCAATCATGCAAAAGGATGAGTGACAGTAAAAGACTGTGGTGAGTCTGAGGTTCTGCACAATTGTGAGGTGTAAAGGAAGAAGAACATATAAGTGGGCTTATTTGGAGCTTAAGAAGAAAGTTCACTACATTAGCTAGGCTGACATTGAAAGGATATCCAATAGGAATGAACTTTGGCAAAGCATACGTAAGTTAAATACAATCATTAAAAACAGATATCTCCCTGCATCAGC
This sequence comes from Leucoraja erinaceus, assembly GCF_028641065.1. Classification (NCBI taxonomy): domain Eukaryota; kingdom Metazoa; phylum Chordata; class Chondrichthyes; order Rajiformes; family Rajidae; genus Leucoraja; species Leucoraja erinaceus. The sequence goes on along the minus strand of NC_073384.1, from coordinate 59,200,399 downwards.
CACAATACAATACAATACAATACAATACGGTTTATTTGTCACATTGCACATAAGTGCAAGTGAAATGAATAGTATTGATTGTAACTTATGTCTGCTAACGAACTTATGTATAACTTACAGCCATCAGACACAGACATGATTTAGGAACAGCAGAATATAATTCTGCAGCATCTACTGATGACAGATCATTGAACTGAAATGTTAACTCCATTTCTCTTTCCATGAATGCTATATATTGATCGATTGAATGACACAGCATGGCAACGGGCCCTTCACCTCACCAAGTTGATGCCAACCATCAATCACATTAACTCTCCTGCTGAGTATCTCCAACATTCTCTCTTTTAATTACACTGTAATTTCTGGCACAATAAGCTATTAGATGATATAATTCTTCCATCTTCAGGAGCATTTATCAATATCGCTCACAGACAAACAAGATCCCTAAATGACAGGGGGATCGGTCTATCCAACACTGATAGGTTATCATTTCGTTTTGTGCAAACTAATTGCTAAATATCAAAGCAAGCATGATACCAAAGTAGAACCTATTACTGTGAGGCTGACTGTAACCTGAATGGTTCTTGACCCTATGACACCATCCTATTCTGGGATGCTTCATGCCCCTCTCTCTCTCAGTTGTGCTGTTCAAATCTAGCGTGGTTTAACAGGAGGGACAGCTGGAGTTAGTGGCAGTTATCCAACTCATTTACCAACTGGTTGAAGGGAAGACGGAGAAATATTTGTTTTTCCAAAGAACGTAATCTACAATCAAACAAAAAGACAGATTTTACCTAGTTCATCTTTCAAATTACATTGCCGAATACTCTCTTGAACTTCTACAGGGGTACGGTACAGAGCAAATTGCATCATGACCTGGTTCGGCAACTCGATTGCCCAGAAACGTAGAAGGTTACATGAAGTGGTGAACGTGCGGTCCATCACAGATATCGACCTCCCCACCATTAAAGGGATCTATAGGAGGCGCCATCTTAAAAAGAAAGCTAGCATCAACAAGGACCCTCACACACCCCGGCCATGCTCACATTTCACTCTGCCATTAAGAAGGAGCTATAGGAGTCTGAATACAGTGACTCCAGGTTCAGGAACAGCTTCTTTCCACTAACCATCAGGCTCTTAAACAGCATAATCACCAACTAAACGACAAACTATGAAATGACTTGGTTGCACTAGGGACGTAGGCCATATGTTTTTGACTAATATTGTTTATGAACTTAATTTATTGAACTTACTATTGCTTATTATATTATCTGTGAATACTGTGTTTATGGACCTGTTATGCTACTGCAAGTAAAAGCCCTGTCCCACTGTACGAGTTAATTCAAGAGTTCTTCCGAGTTTCCCTGATTCGAACTCGGAGATTTACGGTAATGGCCGCTCGTAGGTACTTGCGGCTCTTGTGGACATTTTTCAACATGTTGAAAAATCTTCACGGGTCTTCCCGAGCTTACCGCGTTTCCCGAGTACCTGCCGTTAGCGTTACGAGCCGCTAAGAAACGTCCCCAAGCCCCGACGTACCCGCTACGCACATTCTACGTGCTTCCACGAGTTTGATTTTTTTTAAAACTCGGGAGAGCTCTTGAATGAACTTGTGCAGTGGGGCAGGGCTTTAAGAGTTTCAGTGTTCTGTTTTCGGTACATTTGACAATGAAACACTCTTGACTCTTGCCTCTCTTGTCACATCTGAGGTCTTGGAGATACTCACTGAGTGATCATCATTCACAAACACATAATATGAATACTCTGCATTAGAGAGCTTTGGGTGCTCAGTTGTTGAGTATCTTTGTCTTTGAGATTGATGGGGTTTTGGCAATTCAGAGCACGAGAGGATTGCTCAAAAAATGTTTGAAGTTCTCCTGAAGTTATTGAATAGCAGAGTAGGCTTAAAGAAATGTGTGGATCAGTATTGTTCCTTTTTCTTAGATCTCTTAAAAGGGAACCATCATGAGAACTAGTTTCACTGGCATAAATATTAATTGGTTGTTATACTAAAATTATAATATGCACACATGACACTATATTTAAGGCAATTATATTTGCATTGCACATTCACATATTGTTACAATTTTTTAATAATATTATATACTTGGAAAGGTAAAGAAATGTCCCATTTACTGATTTTAATCCATCTAAAATTTATATATAATCCTTCACTGATATTTTATGATAAAATAGATTTTAATGAAACATAGTTTATATGATATTAATTAGCATTTGTCAAAATTATTTCCGAATAAAACATTCCATATATTTTCCACTATTACGTAAGTCTTTTGTAAAACTACAGGGTTTTCAGCTTTCAGTCAGAGTCTATCTAAGGCTGCAGTGAGGCTCCATTTATCATGATAATACTTTCCATATGCAACAGCTACATACTCCCTGGTTAAGCCATTAAAACTTGACCATTAATAACCATAACATTTCACTCCCACAAGACTAGCATTTGCTGAACACAGCTTCGCTTTATAACTTCCTGAATAAATCACATTTTAAACTGCGCCTGTGGACAACCTTACATGTTGCAACATAGTCACCCAGTGAAGATCCAATTTTCAGAGCAGTGATGAATATAAATCAGGCAGCAAGGTCCTCTTTTGAACAAGACCGATCTCATTCGCGTGTGTAAAGATTATAGATGCTAAACTGGGGATCTGCAACAATGTGTTTAAGAAGGAACTGCAGATGCAGGAAAATCGAAGGTACACAAAAAAAGCTGGAGAAACTCAGCGATGCAGCAGCATCTATGGAGCGAAGGAAATAGGCAACGTTTCGGGCCGAAACCCAATCTGTAACAATGGTTTATTTTATACCATGTAAGAAATTAAAAGTTTGAAAATAGGGTTTTAGGTGCATTTACACACTTTAATTGGAAGTTGAACACAGACTGAATAAAGGGCATTATCATTAATATGATGTGAATCAGTGCATAGCACTTTGCTGAAGCCATGCTTCCTCTTTCAAACTCTTGCTAACAACTAACTTAGATTGCCTGATCTTTACATTAAGTGGAATGGAGGAAACCCAATCACCACTATTTAAAGAGAAGATGAAATACTACCGGGTTAGATATCGGATTACTTTTCCAGGCTACTGGTGCAATTATATATATAAATATTTGGAGAATTCAGACTCTTAACTGAAACTTGAATACTCTCCAGGGAGTATTCTGGCTGGTCTTGCTGTATGATTTTTGCAATATAAAATCTTGTGCTAAATAAAGCTTTTTCCAGATATGTCGTGGCTTGAAAGGCTCCCTCTAGGAATTGCACATGCAGGGGAAATTAAAAAGAAGCAGAGAAGATAGATACAAAATGCTGTAGTAACACTGCAGGACAGGCAGCATCTGGAGAAAAGCAATGGGTGACGTTTCGAATTGAGACCCTTCAGACTGAAAGTCAGGGGAGAGGGAGTCTAGAGATATGGAGAGGTAAGGTGTGATAACGAAAGGTCAAAGCTGACGATGATAAGGGAATGTAGAATGGTTCATTGTTAGCTGAGACGAAGGTTACAAGGTGGTATACAATCAGTAAAATTGATCAGAAGGACAGTGAAACTAGACAGAGAACTGGGGGGGGGGGCAGAGAAAGAGGGAAAGCAAGGGTTACTTGAAGTTAGAGAAACCAATATTCATACCGTTGGGTTGTAAGCTGTCCAAGATGGGCCAAGGCCTAATTCTGTTTTTATCGTCATATTTATGTCATTTTCATGTTACGCATTCAGTAAATTGTCTCAGAATAATTAACTTTTGCTGTGTGGTTTACCTCAGAGATGATTTTTACTGCTGGCATGAAGATGAGGCTTGTATTCAATGTTCGATAGTTGGGGCCATATAGAGTTTCTTTCTGTCACCTTAAAGGAACGCTTTGAGAAAAATGTGAGGTAAACCTCTTTTGTTTGTCTGTAAACACGGATTGATGATGCAAGTCACAATGAACCACATCATTATGTCACATGGGTTGTGATATCATCTGCTAAATCTACTTGACCCCTCCATCTGACTCTTACCTTCCCCAAACAATGAAAGGTTTACTAAACATGGTCTTACTGATAAATGGCATTTAAGTGAAAACACGCGTTTGAATGTAAAGCATGACATAGATTATTTTTGATGGAATGTCCTGACCTTACTTGCAAATCAGACATTCGAAGAGTTGAATATAACAAGAAAGTTGACCGTGGCTTCACATTTAAAAGCTTACAATGGGGACTTTATAACTTTGACCAAGATATTGTAGCAGGTTATGTCATTAGTCATGCGATCTATGTGGCCTGCTCAACAGGGCAGGATGAATATAAATAAGGTCCCAATGTGTGAATGACATCTTTGTCCTGCCCCCTCCCCTGACATCAGTCTGAAGAAGGGTCTCGACCCGAAACGTCACCTTTTTTTCTCTCCAGAAATGCTGCCTGACCCGCTGAGTTACTCCAGCATCTTGCGTCTACCTTCGATTGAAACCAGCATCTGCAGTTCTTTCCTGCACCCAGTGTGTGAGATATTGGCTTACTTGTTCTGCCACTGGATTTGAAGTATTTTTTGGCAATATCATTAATGGTATCTCTCCGGGGTTTCCAGGTACCTGTTGTAGATCATTGAAACTTAGACTACATACGCAAACACATTGAACTTTATGGTCTACATGGAGAAATGATGCAGCGGCTAAATAGTTCCATAAAATACCAGAGTACTGGATTGGTGATGCCTTGCCCTTTCCAGCCAGACCACCTCGCTCTACCAGACAAAAATGGCTCCAACGGACGTTAGCCACCTAGACTCAGAACTGTTGATGGACAACAACCTTGTTCTCCAGAGATGTTGCCCGACCTGCAAATCACTCGACTCCAGCACTTTATGTCCTTTTTTGCAAGATGAATACGAGTCATTTTTTTGTGTGGAAAATGTCAGTGACCTCCCTTGTGCAGCGGTGTCCTGCAACTGAGTCATAGGTCAAATACCCAGCAACATTTCATTGATTCATTACAAGTATAGTATGGTGCAACACACCTTCAGAATTAAACCGATTTCCGGACAGGGTGATGGGTGTGGTGAGAAATGAAGCAGGTATATCAACACGTAATGGCCCCTTTTTTTCTTTTCCTTTATTATTTTTTGTTTTTGTCTTCTTATTCTTCTATAGGCTTTTACTTATTCACTCCTGGACTGCACTATTGGTAGTCTAGGGGTTTACACAATCACTATTTCTTTCACTTTCGCTCTTGCTCACCCTTTGTCTCTTGTTCTACTTCTTTTTTGTTAAATTTAAAATGGAAGATGTACATTAAATGTATTTTGTCATATGTTTATACTACTGTAATACTGCTTCTAATAAAAATATTAATTAAAAAAAAAAGATACCCAGCAACAGCTTGAAAGAAACAGGGATGCAGAAATGTCCAGTGATAGTTACCTTGATTGCCCAGTGGGATATGCTGTCCTCTCCCTCCTTTGAGGTTATGCTTGTTACTCTGGCTTATTTTATAGATAACCAAGATCTCATGAATTGGTTAGTATTGACATTATAGTCTATCTCCAGTTTAAACCAGCATCTGCAGTTCCTTCCTACATCAGATTCATAGAGCTGTACACCATAGAAACAGAAACTTTGAACCATTGTGCCGATACCAACCATTATGCCTATCTATACTAATCCCACTGGCCCGCATTAATTCCATATTTCCCCATGTCTTGCTCATTCAAGTATATGTCCAGATGTATATGTCAAATGTTTTTATTTTTCCTGCCTCCACCAACCCATCTGGCAGCTCATTCCAGACACCAACTATCTTTTCAATAAAAATGTACTCCTTAGATTCTCTTTAAACCTCCTCCATCTCACATTGAACCAATGTCCTCTAATCTTAGACTCTCATACCATGAGAAGCAAACTTTAGCTGTCTACCCTATCTATGCCTCTCATAATCTTATATACCTCTACCATCTCACCTCTCAGTCTCCTTCACTTAAGGGAAACCAGTCCTATCCAATTACTCACGATAATGCGAGTGCTTCAATTCAGGCAACATCTATGTGAATCTTTTCTGCACCCTTTCTGACTTAATCACATCTTTCCTGGAGTGCAGGTTGGGGAGAGCGTATTTACCTGAAATTGGAGAATGCAATGTTCGTACTGTTGTGTTGTAGCTGCCCAAGTGGAACATGAGGTGCTGTTCCTGCTGTTTGTGTGTGGCCTCATTCTGGCATTGGTCAGTCGTGGGAATGGGAAGGAGAAATGGAAGTGGCTAGCAACCAGGATCTCCAGCTGGCCCTGGCAAAGGTTCGGTAACGAGGTCACAGAGTCTAGAAAAACAATAGTTATTTCACTATTTTCAAGGGTAAATTACTTATTTTAAATTGAAAAGTATATGACTGAAAATTTTGTATATTAAAAAGTTGAGTGTATCACATGGTGCGACTTGTGATTTAATATTGTACCATACACCACTGCAAATTGAGAGTTGACCAGCTTCCAAAAATAATGTTTTGTTGGCAGCTTTATTTCATGGCATTTGGCCTTGGTATTCAGGAACTGAGAAGAACCCACAGGCTCAATGTTCACATGGCTGAACTTGACACGGGGCAGCAGGAAGGACCGACCCCATCCCCCAATGATAGTTAAGCAATTACAACCTCTTTGTTGGACTTCTGCTGCCAGCTTTTATAACTACAAATATTCAGTGCCTTTCATCATTGTTTCAATACAGAGCCCTAGTGAGACCACACCTGGACTATTGTGTGCAGTTTTGGTCCCCTAATTTCAGATTCAGATTCAGATTCAATTTTAATTGTCATTGTCAGTGTACAGTACAGAGACAACGAAATGCAATTTACAAGGAAGGACATTCTTGCTATTGAGGGAGTGCAGCGTTGGTTTACAAGGTTAATTCCCGGGATGGCGGGACTGTCTTATGCTGAGAAAATGGAGTGGCTGGGCTTGTACACTTCTGGAGTTTAGAAGGATGAGAGGGAATCTTATTAAAACATATAATATTGTTAAGGGTTTGAACACGCTAGAGGCAGGAAACATGTTCCCGATGTTGGGGGAGTCCAGAACCAGGGGCCATATTTCAAGAATAATGGGTAATCCATTTAGAATGAAGACGTTGAAACACTTTTTCTCACTGAGAGTTGTGAGTATGTGGAATTCTCTGCCTCAGGTTGAGGCTGGTTCTCTGGATACTTTCAAGAGAGAGCTAGATAGGGCTCTTAAAGATAGCGGAGTCAGGGGATATGGGGAGAAGGCAGGAATGGGGTACTGATTGTGGATGATCAGCCATGATCACATTGAATGGCGGTGCTGGCTCGAAGGGCTGAATGGCCTACTCCTGCACCTATTGTCTATTGTCTATTGTCTATTGTCTATAATCTGCAAATGTTTCCAGGGAAAGGCGTGTCTGGAACTGCAGGACTGTGGTAACTTTAAAGCTTCTGAACAAACCAGTTGTGTGTGATGACTGATGAGATAAGTGTGCATCAGTTGGCCTTCCTCTCCAAGCACCGTATGCCAGTGAGAATGAGTGGACTGCACTTGGCAATGGACAAGCTGATGGAATGAAAGGAGGAGGAGGGCTCATAAGGTCATAATGAATAATAGTAGAATTAGGCCATTCGGCCCATCACGTCTACTCCACCATTCAATCATGGCTAATCTATCTCTCCCTCCTAACCCCATTCTACTGCCTTCTCCCCATAACTTCTAACGCCTGTAGTAGTCAGTAGTAGGCTCTGAGCAGTCCCAGGCCAGCCAGAATGGTCAGGAAAAATGTTGACTATGTGAACCTGGGCAGTAAACACTGCTCAGTAAAAAACATTGCACTGAAATCAAAGAAGCACAAACTGCAGCCAGTCTCTATACTTACAGCGGCGAAGACAATGCATTGCCAATGACATAAAGCTGACCTTTGCTATGAACGTATCTGCTTCCTTCCAGGCGGTGACCAGATGTATCCTAACATCTTGCTGTTTGATGATGGAGAGATGATTTTATCCCCTGATTCCAAAGCTTAAACCCCAATGAGTTTAAACAACTGTGATTGCTGCTTTATCTTTGATGACACACTGTCATATTCCAACACCATTCACATCAAAGCCTGCACTTCCTCAGAAGACTAAGGAAATACAGCATGCCTCCAATGGCCCTTGGCAACTATTACAAATGCACCATTGAAAGTTGCCAATCATGCAACTGAACCATTCTACCACCAACTAGAGAGTAGTCCTGGACTACTATCTACTTCAATGGAGACCCTCAGGCTATCTTTGTAGGAAGGAACTGCAGAAGTTGGTTTAAACTGAAGATAGATACAAAAAGCTGGAGTAATTCAGCGGGACAAGCAACATCTCTGGAAAGAAGGAATGGGATTTATCGTAATCGCTGCCTCAAAAAGGCTGGCAGTATCATCAAAGACCCACACCATCCTGGCCACACACTCATCTCTTTGCTACCTACAGGTAGAAGTTACAGGAGCCTGAAGACTGCAACAACCAGGTTCAGGAATAGCTACTTCCCCACAGCCATCAGGCTATTAAACCTGGCTCGGACAAAACTTTGATTATTAATAACCAATTATCTGTTATTTGCACTTTATCATTTTATTTATTCATGTGTGTATATATTTATATTATAGTATATGGACACATTGATCTGTTTGTAGTAAATGCCTACTATGTTCTGTGTGCTGAAGCAAAGCAAGAATTTCATTGTCCTATCAGGGACACATGACAATAAACTCACTTGAACACTTGAATTTGACGGGTAAAAGCACATACCACAGATTCAAGAACAATTATTTCCCATCTGTGGTCAGACTCTTGAATGGACTTTTCATATGTAAAGAATGTTTTCTTGATTTCCCAATCAACCTAATTGCATCTCTTGTACTTTTCATTATCTGCACTTTCTCTGCTCCTGTTACACTGTATTCTGCACTCAGTTTCACTCTCTTTTTGCACTCATTTAAGATTTGATTACAATCAAGTAAAGAGGATTTACCTGGATAACATGCAAAGTTTTTCACTGTATCTTGGTACACATGACAATACAAAACCAACATGCGTTCCTCCTGGACTGAGCAATGGGAGCTTAGCTCCCTCCTCTTCTTCTGTCTGGTATCTCCGACAACTACGGCAAGCCAAAATCCTGAAATGCATCATTTCAAAAGTTATAATTTATTACTTCATTGGGATTCGTGGTAACAAAGTTTCAATAGAATAGGGAGATTCTATCTACCCTACCCTAATTCCCCATTTACAGGTGCCCTCCCCTAATCCCCCATTTACTGGTGCCCTCCCCTAATTCCCCATTTACTGGTGCCCTACCCTAATTCCCCATTTACAGGTGCCCTCCCCTAATCCCCCATTTACAGGTGCCCTCCCCTAATTCCCCATTTACTGGTGCCCTCCCCTAATTCCCCATTTACTGGTGCCCTCCCCTAATTCCCCATTTACTGGTGCCCTCCCCTAATCCCCCATTTACTGGTGCCCTCCCCTAATTTATTTACAGGTGCCCTCCCCTAATCCCCCATTTACAGGTACCCTCCTTTAGACTTTAGTTTAGGGATACAGCATGGAATCACTGAGTTCAAACTGACCAGTGATTATCCCGTACACCTAGCACTATCTTACACATTAAGGACTATGAATGCCAATTAACCTACAAACCTGTATGTCTTTGGTGTGTGGGAGGAAACTGAGCACCCGGAGAAAACCCACAAGGTCACGGGGAGAACGATCAAACTCAGCACAGACACTAACCATAGTCAGGATCAAACCCGGGTCGCTGGTGCTGTAAGCAACTCTACTGCTGCGCCACTGTGCTGCTAGTCCTGCAAAGGGAATTTAGGGAGTTAGATGATGGATAAGAAAACCACCAGGTGCTCATGTGGCAAGGAATAGAAATACAGTGCAGTTGAATATGTGGCTAAGGAGATGGTGCAGGAGTGAGAGCTTCCACAGTATGGCTCTCTTCCGGGGCAGGTGGGACCTGTACAAGAGGGATTGGAGGAGAATTAATATTGTATCATCACAGGGAGGTTAATTTGGGAAGTGCATCAAGGCAAGAGAATACAGAATAAATGAAAGAATGGTGACTGGTGTGGAGAAATAGGGGAATATCACAGTAACAACCTTGAAGATAGCAAGTCAGTTTAATAAGGTGGTTACAGTGCATTAAAGGTACTTTCCTTTATTAATTGTCTTATTGTATATAAAAACAGGGAGATTATGATTCTCACTGAATGAGGAAGTTACTTACATTCTCATTAGTCCTAGTAAAAAACCCAGGAGTCATTGATGAAACTGCCTATAGATTTAAAGAGGAGTCATCAACTGATACGAAAAAATATATAAGTGATTCAGAGTTAATTGGACTTGTCGGACTAATATCTAAATAGTTCAGAGTTGACTGGACCTGTAGGACTTGAAATGTCCTCCGAACTTAGACACATCTGGTCCACACCCAATTTTCACAAATATGGTCAGTACTATTCTGAATACTGTTAATTATGCTTTTCACTCAAGCAAAATTTTAAACCCTCAGGAATGAACATAACACATTACTGTTGTACAATTAGTGTATGTGTTTCGCAGTCACCTCTTGTAAGATGTCTTTAGCAGCTTAAAACTTGTGAGTTAATGTGAAATGATGAGGTCGCTGTGCTGGGAGCGCCCGCAATGCTCTCATTCCAGTTTGTTTTATCCAGTTTGTTCAGTAGATTTTTCTGATGCGATGAAATTAGATCGCTCTTCACTGAGAAAAGCAATGCGTTTGTTATATTAAAGTGCAGCCTATTAATATCCAGCCAACATATCTAAAGTATCTCATTACGTGCCCTTCAGAGGGGATGCAATTGTCACATGTTAAACAGCCGTCAGTCGCTTCTGTGGCTTTCATGATGGGAGCTCTCTTGATATATTGGCAGGGATTTCTACAGGCAAGAATGGCGCGTTGGCAATTGTGTGTACACTTCACTTCAGAGAAAAAGTAACAGTGTTGATTTTGTGTTTCTCTGAGGTGTGTTTGACCATGTGTAATTAGTTGCTTATCGGAGACATGATGATTGGCACAGTTTAATGGCATGGAAGATATGTAGAGTGATAACTGGATGCAATTGAATATCCAGTGGTATGATTTTAACATGACTTAGTGACTTAGTGCCTCCAGGATATGTTTCTGAGTCTCGGGGAACTGTTCAGCCAAAAGAAGGCAAGTTTGCGGTACTTGAGCTTCTGAAAGACTGAGTTTAGACTCATTTCTGTCAGCTCTCGAGAAATAATGTTTCGCAGAGAGCTTTTGTCACAAGCAGATTCAGGAGGAAATCTCCTTGCAAGGTAAAATGAAAGGATTGGGTTCTTGCAGCAAATGTAGTCATTTTCTTGAGCTGGAGAGGAGAGCTTTGTGTTCTACATCTATGACCAGAGTACAAAGGTGCTGCCATTGAGCTCCTCAGCAAACTGCAACTACTCTGCTCACTGGGTTGGGGTTTCTCTCCCACCACTCCCATCTTCTCCTGATTAAACCACCAGTGAGCCCATGGATACACCATCTGATTCCTTGGATAGACACAAAAAGCTGGTGTAACTCAGCGGGACAGGCAGCATCTCTGGAAAGAAGAAATGGGTGACATTTCGGGTCAAGACCCTTCTTCAGACTGAGTTACTCCAGCTTTTTGTGTCTATCTTCGGTTTAAACCAGCATCTGCAGTTCCTTCCTACACATTCCATCTGTTTCCTTGACTTCTGCATATCCGACACTGAACACCTTCTAGCCCTCCAAAGTTCCAGTTCTGAGCTGTCCTTTTACAGACAGCTCAGACTATGTCACACAGGCACATATATCATGTCCACTATTCAGTTTGGAAACTAAACGCTTCAGATTCAAAATGTATTGTCTCAAACAAGTTGACATGGGAAAACCTACATGCAAACATGGCAACGGGTTTTAAGCCCACAGCCCATATCCTCATCGCCTTTCACAACAACAGGGAAACAGAATATGAAGATCTTCATAGTCTGCCACAAGTTTCTTCTTGCAAGGAATGGATAACTGAATCAGCCACCATCAAAATAAAGTATTCTTACTTCTAATCTCTAAAGTCTGAAGTCTAGAGACTAGAAATGCTTCCATGCAATGCTTTTAACCTTACCATTTTATGTCAAAATAAGCTTGCATAGTGTTTTCTGGAGGGCACCCACTTATGTTATTTAATGGCAAATATAGGGTCAATGTTCATGTTTAAAAATTATTCATTATTTATGCAAATAACTTAAGAACTTCCTATTACATATAATGAAGAGGGTCTTTCTTTTCAGTAAAATATAGTATATTTAAATTTCTATTTCAATCTTCCAGCAGGAATGGCTTCTCAGCAGTAACAGCCACCAGAAACTGATTACCTCACATCCAGCTCCATTGAGAAGATACACATTTATGAAAGAAAATTGCTGGAGGTCTGGTTAATTCAATGTTTCTTTCAACGCCAGAACTGTTCAGTATCCAAAGTGAAAAGAACTTTCCCTACAAGATGTAGTCAACGAAGAACACTGGTGTAAGTAAGTGGAGCTGTAACATCAGGAAAATACGTGAATCGAGGAGATGACGAAGGGACTTTAACAGATTAGGGAGATACAAGGAATTGCAGATGCTGGTATCTTGAGCAAAACACAGTGCTGGTGTAACTCTTTTTGATCAGCTCAGATCCAATGGGATGATTGGCCTCCTTTCTTGTTTTAGATGGTTTATCATTCAATGGCGTTCTTGGTGAGCTAAAAGTACCTGCCCCCCTGTTTTCCTGCAGAAATCCATTTAAATAGGAGTGTACAGAACCACTGAGCAAGCTGAAACTAGCAATGAAGATTCAAGATGAAAGTAAATACCAACTATTGGCCATTATTACAACATAGAGAGAAACAAGAAGATGATGACTTCAAAGCTTGAAGCACTTGTCCATAGGCAGTGCTTGTGACATTGATCAACAAAACAACAGGGCATGAACAGTGGGGTACATGGTAGTGTACATTTTGGAAGTTTGGAGGGATATGGACCAAACGCGGCCAGGTGGCACCAGTGTAGCTGGGACATGTTGGCCGGTGTGGGCAAGTTGGGCCCAAGGGCCTGTTTCCACCACGTATCACTCTATGAGTAGGGATCAGATGATCCTGGACCAAGTAATGTTAATGAAACAAAAGCAACTGATACAAAAGCACAATTTAGCATTGATCCCGTATTTTGTGCTAATATTGATGATAATTTCTGAAGTTTATGGTTGCCTGAGGATTCTGTTACTTGTCAAAATAAAGTACTTAAACAATCTGCTGCTCTGATTGAGTGCATTGAGTGGAACTGAGGAACAGCATCTGTTGTGTGAAGTTCTATTTTCTTGTCAGTTGTGTAATGATGACCCTGTTATGCAGGATAAGCTTATGTTTCCAATGTCTATTGGAAATAACTATCACTTCTTCCACCAAAGTTCTTTTCCAACAACGTTCACACGTTTATGGAAGGGTTTAATGACTGGTAACATTCTGACCGCCTATTGGAACATGAGAAAAACCTGGAGCTTCAAAACTCTATGTTGGCAGGAATGCAATGTACAAAGTTGGCATGCGAGGACAGTGCATATCTTGGATGCCATCTCAATCGTAATGTTAAAATTTGAGAGAAGTCGTTCAGCAAATTGCAGTAGACATCACATCCGTAACCAAATGTCCACCTGCACCCTGGGCTCTTCTTCGGAACATGACGAAACAATAGGAAAGCATCTTTTGAGATACTGTTCCCCAACGGTTTAAAATGACCAAGGTTACCACCCACAGGAAAATGACCTTGAACTGGATATAGCTGTTCTGTTACTGCAAACACTTGTGTCATTTGTGCCTTCTCCAAAAGAATCATCCAAAATTATAAATGATTACCTGCCACAAATTGTCCTTCCTCTCCTCTCTCCCAGTTTTTTTCCCCACCCCCTACAATCAGTCAGAAAAACATTCCCACCCGAGTTGTCACCTGTCCATGTTCTCCAGTGATGCCACCTGACCCATTGAGTTACTCCAGTATTTTGGGGCATCACCTTTCTCTGTCATCCAGTGGATGTCATTAAGATTCTGGGCAATCTCTTTGAACCGTATGATCATAATTTGTTGGACACTGTCGAAGTGCAGAGCGAAGCTGCTGAATGAACCCTTTGCAGTTTATCCCAATGGCTCAGGACAGAACCTTTCTACTAAACCCATAAAATTTGAATTTTTTTACACAGGCTCAGATAGACAAATATCCTTCAGGTGTCAAAGGAAACTGATCATCAGTCAACATTTCCTCACTCACTCAGTACTGGTGTTGGATTTTTTTTCGGAGTGTGCCGGCTGCAAACTTGCACAAAAATGCAGGATGGCTGTCATCCAGATGGTAATAAAGGATATAATCTATATGCTCAAGAAGGGTGAATGAAAGGAAGAGGAGAAGGTGCCAGTCTATCCTTTAGGTTGCACATCAAAATGTGTTACTTTGCTGCTTTCGTAGCCAGTGTTTCAGAGGCTTCTGGCCCCACCACAAGCCAATAGTTGAGTTGTATCATCTGCCAGTAAACAGTGCCATATTGAATATCTTCAGCTGATTATTATCTGACCCCACCACAAGTGGAATCCTTTACATTGTGGTTCCTCTCTGGCTATAAAATCACTTCATTTGTGTTTTTGTGTGATACTGAGTTCTGCAAACAGTTCAGATTCAGTTTAATTCAACATATATTGGTTCACTGTTCCCAAGAGATATTTTGTTTCCGTGCATCCAATGCAGAATCCATCTATTTCATAAATAATTGCAGTTCAGGGATTAGTTGATTTATTTGCCAAGACTCTATGACTGGTCTTAGAATCATAGAATCATACAGTATTGAAACAGACCCTTCGGCCCAACTTGCCCACGCCGACAAACATGCCCCATCCACACTAGTCCCACCTGCCTGTGTCTGCCTTCCCATATCCCTCTAAACCTGTTGTATCGATGTACCTGCCTAAATGTTTCTGCCGTCCTCCGGCAGCTCGTTCCATACACCTACTACCCTTTGTGTACAAAAATAGCTCTTCAGGTTTTTATAAAATCTTTACCATCCACACCTTAAACCTATGACCTCTGGTTCTCAATTCCCCTACTCTAGATAAAAGACTATGTGCATTTACGCTATTAATTCCTCTCGTGAGCTTGGACACCTCTATAAGATCATCCCTCATCCTCTTGTTCTGAAAGGAATGAAGTCTTAGCCTGCTCAACTCCCTATAGCTCAGGCCCTTGAGTCCTGGCAACAGCCTCGTAAATCTTCTCTGCACCCTTTCCAGCTTAACACCTTTCCTGTGACATGGTGACCCAAAACTGAACCCAATCCTCCAAATGTTGTGTCACCAATGAATTGTACAACTGTTACATGACCTCCCAATTTATATACCAAATGCTTTGACTGATGAAGGCCAATGTGCCGAAAGCTTTCTCGATCACCCTAAAAGCCTTCTTGACCGCTCTGCAAATCATTTCCCTCGTGACTTTAACCTGGGAATGGAAGGTTGCCGAGCTTCCATTGAAGATACATAGGTGGCTGCGGTGACTAATCGCCAGTAATGTGGGTCTCGACAGACAAGTTGCAGCATCTCAAGGGTCAGGTTTAACAGGCACTAATAAAGGCACTGATTGAGTGAATGGCAGAATGGCACCATCCACCCCAGGAGAAAACATAGAAACATAGAAACATAGAAACATAGAAAATAGGTGCAGGAGTAGACCATTCGGCCCTTCGAGCCTGCACCGCCATTCAATATAATCATGGCTGATCATCCAACTCAGTATCCTGTACCTGCCTTCTCTCCATACACCCTGATCCCTTTAGCTGCAAGGGCCACATCTAACTCCCTCTTAAATATAGCCAATGAACTGGCCTCAACTACCTTTTGTGGCAGAGAATTCCAGAGATTCACCACTCTCTGTGTGAAAAATGTTTTCCTCATCTCGGTCCTAAAAGATTTCCCCCATATCCTTAAACTGTGACCCCTTGTTCTGGACTTCCCCAACATCGGGAACAATCTTCCTGCATCTACCCTGTCCAACCCCTTAAGAATTTTGTAAGTTTCTATAAAACCCCCCCTCAATCTTCTAAATTCTAACGAGTACGAACCGAGTCTATCCAGTCTTTTTTCATATGAAAGTCCTGACATCCCAGGAATCAGTCTGGTGAACCTTCTCTGTACTCCCTCTATGGCAAGAATGTATTTCCTCAGATTAGGAGACCAAAACTGTACGCAATACTCCAGGTGTGGTCTCACCGAGACCCTGTACAACTGCAGTAGAACCTCCCTGCTCCTATACTCAAATCCCTTTGCTATGAATGCTAACATACCATTCGCCTTCTTCACTGCCTGCTGCACCTGCATGCCTACTTTTAATGACGTGTACCATGACACCAGGTCTCGTTGCATCTCCCCCTTTCCTAATCAGCCACCATTCAGATAGTCTACTTTCCTGTTTTTGCCACCAATGTGGATAACCTCACATTTATCCACATTATACTGCATCTGCCATGCATTTGCTCACTCACCCAGCCTATCCAAGTCACCTTGCAGCCTCCTAGCATCCTCCTCACAGCTAACACTGCCCCCCAGCTTCATGTTAACCGCAAACTTGGAGATGTTGCCTTCAATTCCCTCATCCAGATCATTAATATATATTGTAAATAGCTGGGGTCCTAGCACTGAGCCTTGCGGTACCCCACTAGTCACTGCCTGCCATTGTGAAAAGGACCCGTTCACTCCTACTCTTTGCTTCTTGTCTGCCAGCCATTCTCTATCCACATCAATACAGAACCCCCAATACCGTGTGCTTTAAGTTTGTATACTAATCTCCTATGTGGGACCTTGTCGAAAGCCTTCTGAAAGTCCAGATATAACACATCCACTGGTTCTCCCTTATCCACTCTACTAGTTACATCCTCGAAAAATTCTATAAGATTCGTCAGACATGATTTACCTTTCATAAATCCATGCTGACTTTGTCCAATGATTTCACCACTTTCCAAATGTGCTGCTATCCCATCTTTAATAACTGATTCTAGCAGTTTCCCCACTACCGACGTTAGACTAACTGGTCTGTAATTCCCCTTTTTCTCTCTCCCTCCCTTTTTAAAAGGTGGGGTTACATTAGCTACCCTCCAATCCTCAGGAACTACTCCAGAATCTAAAGAGTTTTGAAAAATTATCACTGCTGTATCCACTATTTCTGGGGCTACTTCCTTAAGTACTAGTAGCCCCAAAAATAGTGGATGCATTAGTGATAATTCTGGGGCTACTTCCTTAAGTATTCTGGGATGCAGCCTATCTGGCCCTGGGGATTTATCGGCCTTTAATCCATTCAATTTACCTAACACCATCTCCCGGCTAACCTGGATTTCACTCAGTTCCTCCATCTCATTTGACCCCTGCTATTTCCAGCAGATTATTTATGTCTTCCTTAGTGAAGACAGAACCAAAGTAGTTATTCAATTGGTCTGCCATGTCCTTGTTCCCCATGATCAATTCACCTGTTTCTGACTGCAAAGGACCTACATTTGTTTTAACTCATCTTTTTCTCTTCACATATCTATAAAAGCTTTTGCAGTCAGTTTTTATGTTCCCTGCCAGTTTTCTTTCATAAAGTAGGTGTTAATCCCATGGAATCAAGGATATCTCCTGGAACACCTTGAGCACTCCTGAGGCTCAGTGAGAGATTAGAGTGCAGGATTAATGTGATGGTCTGTAGGATCTAAGGAGCTAAAGTCTCAATGGCAGCTGCCAGGGCAGTGACCAGAGACTTCAATATGGCACAGCCAACTGAAGGCACAAGCTGATTTGCACATTAAGTCATCAGGTTTGCATTTCCTCCTCATCCCTTGCAAACCTAATTTAATCCATGAATACATTCTAATTTGTATGACTCAAGTAAAAACTACTTTGTTTTTGGTGGTTTGCAAATATACAACGTGGAGCGCCAATTGCACGGAAACATATCCAGGGAGCTGTCATGACTTTGTGTGATATTGTGAAATGGGCTGCAATTGTATTATTCATTTTACATGATGACATGAATTCAATAATACTCAATATTTCCTGGTTCATTTTCCTCCTAAATTTGTGAATGAGTTATTAAATTATTTTACGTCATTGGAAAATAACCTCGAGCTGAAGACAGTTGTGAATCACAGATATTTCTGTGATTTTAGCTCTGCCCTGCATTCATCAGTTGAGTGATAAATACACTTGGTGAATGCTAAGCCTCACATTTTCATCCATAATAATTGTGCACACCTAGAATCAAGGTATGAAACCAGTGAACCACTGGAAACTCATTGGCATTAAAGAGACGAAAAACCTAATTTTGACACGCCATTGACTATTAAACAATAGACCTGCTATTGCAAGGTTCATAACTGGGGTCCAAAATATTGTGTGCCATTAGATAGCTTGGACACAATTTCCTTTAAATGATGGTCGACTGCAGACTACACAAAGGAAAGAAACAGATGAACATAGGACTGGGGCCGAGTGATGTTTAGTTTAGTTTAACGATACATTGCGGAAACAGGATCTTCGGCCCATCAAGTCCGCGCCGACCAACCATCCCCATACACTAGTCCTATCCCACACACTAGGGACTAGTTCCAATTTTTACCGAAGCCAATTAACCGACAAACCTGTACAACCTTGGAGTGTGGGAAGAAACCATAGCACCCGGAGAAAACCCACGCAGTCACGGGGAGAACGTACAAACTCCGCACAGACAGTTCCCGTAATCAGGATTGAACCCAGGGCGCTGGACGGCAGCAACTCTACTGCTGTGTCACTGGGCAGCCCCTAGTGGGATCTAAGGTGCACCAGGGCCCCTGGGACACCTGGGTCTGGGGTGAACAAGAAGTTAGAAAGTGAGATTAATCTACAGATTGGTGCCTGTCACAAAGCATAACTATGTAATACATGCATGTTCAACATCAGCCAGAATTCAGGACAAAGTGACCTCATTCCTGGGCGAGGCTGAGAAGAATGTTGCATAGGGGATGATGTAACCTCTGTGCATCTGATACATAAATCATGTTGCCACATTAGCATGCCTTGTGGTGGGAGCATGGTTTAATCCAGCAACCATTGTCACATCAGAGCCTATGGCAAAACACATCCACATCACGGTAGTGTTTGAAAAGTGTTACAAGTTTGTGCTTTAGCCTCTTCATTCTTATGGCGATCCTGTTTTTTTTGTGTTCCTACGTTGATTTGCATTTGGTCACTTGCCAAGGAAATAAACGTAACATTTATTCTGAAGTTTTTATCACATCTGACGGTTGGATTGATTATGTTCTACATTCAGCTTCACAGCATTTTAAAAGGATATTAGAGTTAAGTCCTCATTTGTCCAAGGGCAAGTTGGTACATGGTACTTTTCCTTGAAGTCGCACGTGTATAATTTTTGTTCTCGAGGTCACATTTTTCAATGGCACATTGACATTGTCTATCCACATAATTAGATTTGAATACTTTGTATGTTGTAATAAAGTGTATGATATCACCTCATGTTTACATGGCACAGAACCAGATCGACTTGTGCAGCAAGTTCAGCTTTCTTCTTTGAATTCCCAGATAAAATTTATTTTGTTTATTTTGATCTTAAATTAATCTACTTACACTTTAGACTTTAGATATACAACGTAAAAAAAAGCCATGCCGACCAGCAATCACCCCTCTGTACACTAGCATGATCCTACACACTCAGAACAATTTGCAGAAGCCAATTAACCTACAAACTTGTATGTCTTTGGAGTGTGGGATGAAACTGGAGCACCCAAAGAAAACCCACACAATCGCAGGGAGAACATACCAACTCCGTACAGACAGCACCCAGAGTCAGGATCAAACTCGGGTCTCTGGGGATGTAAGGCGGCAATTCTATTGCTGCGCCACTGTGCCGCCCCAAAATGATGACAGAGGGGTGCAGCTGGTTGGGCTGCTCCCTCACAGCGCCACAAAACCTGGGTTCGATTCTGACCTTGGGTTTTGTCTGCATGGAATTTGCACAGTTTCCTTGTGCCCTTAAAATGCTATGAAGTGATCAGTCAATTGAGTCCATCAGAAGACTCTTGTTGTAAATAACTCCACCAGATCACCTTTTCATCACCCCTATACTCTTAATGAAAAAAGAGTTGTCTAAATAATAAAGAGTTGTCTGAGGTTGTCTAAATAGTGAACCCCTACTATCTCTGGTCTCAGCTTAAGTCACCTGTTTCTGTGGCAGTGACCTCATATTTAAAGTAACATGCACCGAACCAGAAAAAAATGAGGCTGATTTTACTTCCTGGTTTGGTTAGGTATCACTACATTATGCTACATAATGTTAACTAGATCAAAGTGGGAACATGTGCATCAGCCTCCTGCTCTAATTTAAATGGTTCTTTATTTGATTTCTATGAACAAAATGTAGCTGTGGGGTGTGGGTGAAGCTGTGGGAACAGTAAATATTCTCCCCGATGTACACGGTGCCCCCGATGTTTGGTATGTAGTACTTGGTCACACGGCGCCCTATCCGATGTTTGAGTTTATCTCACAGACTAATTACCTGTTATGAGCTTTAGCCCATCTACTTTTTGGTCCCTGGCAGAAAATATACGTGATTCCATGCAGAGAAGGTTTCATGATTCCTGGGCTGTCATGAGTTTATACTCTCTAGAATTTAGGAGATATCTAATTACAAAATTCTTTGTGCTAGATGCAGGATGCTCCGATGTTGGGGAAGTTCACAGTCCAGCTTAAGGATAAGGGGGAAATCCTTTAAAACCGAGATGAGAAGACTTTTTTTTCACCAGAGAGTGGTGAATCTCTTCTCCCCCGAGGCCACTCATTGGCTATATTTAAGAGGGAGTTAGATGTGGCCCTTGTGACTAAGGGGATCAGAGGGTATGGAGAGAAGGCAGGTACGGGATACTGAGTTAGATGATCAGCCATGATCATATTGAATGGCGGTGCAGGCTCGAAGGGCCGAATGGCCTACTCCTGCACCTAATTTCTATGTTTCTATGTTTCTATGTGCTGCGCAGAGGCAGAAAATTTCCAGGATACGCCGCAGAGCAACAGGATTCCTGGGATGTGTTGCATGGTGGGAGAAGTCTCCTAGGATGTGCCGTGGAGACAAATGACCGGCGAGCCACCGAGAACAACCTGGCAGATTGGTCTCCGAGAACAAAGAGGAGGACCCAGCAGGGGGGGGGGGGGGGGGGGGGGGACGTCAAGCGCAACCCGGAGGATGGGCCGCAAAAAACAAAGAGGGATCGGGCTGGGGGCCACTGAGAACTAAGAAGGTTCTGGCTCGCTGCCTGCGGCCACATGCAGAGTCTGACTTGGTTTGCCGCTGAGAGAAGATAAGACCGTACTAAGAAATTTGAAACTTTGTCGACACGAGGAACGGAGCGATTCTTTGTGTGCTCACTAGGTGAAGTCTGCTGTAGGATGGAACTGATGATGCTGGTTTAAACTGAAGATAGACACAAAATGCTGAGGCAACTCAGCGGGGCAGGCAGCATCTCTGGAGAGAAGGAATGGGTGACGTTTCAGGTCGAAACTCTTCTTCAGCAAAGAATTCACCTTCTTCGGGTGAAGTCAGCTGTATAATTTTACTGGACTGTATGTAACAACAAATAATTTCACTGTACCTAGGACTATGTGACAATAAAGTATCACTGAATCATTTGACAAGTGTTAGCCATTCCTTCATGGGAAAGAAAATGGTGCTTCCTGTTCCTAAAGAGCTGGTTGCCTTGCTTCTGTCCTCTAGTCAGTTGCCTGCTTTGGACATCAGATGCAGTTCAATCTTTCAGACAGCCTGGAGAGGTGCTGAAAGTAACCCTGTCCCTTTAAGAGCACTCTTTGACTTGACAAATGTTTGCAGACTGAACGAAAGATCATAATCTTGGCTTTCTGCAGTGTTATTTTGGAAATTTGCATTTAAAAACATGACCTCAGCAGTGGCCAATAGGAACCATTCATGTGTTGAGATGATAACTCCTTATGTGCAGTGAACACCCCATTCAGCTGCTTTACATACCATCTGCTGGAAAGGATTCAGTGGTTTGTGTGAGTTATCAATTTGAAGTCTTGCCATAGCCGGTGTATTTGTTGACAAGTTCCCTGCAGTCAAGCTAAGGACTGATTAAACTTGTAGCGCTTCTGCTGTTTATTCTGATCAATAATCTCCTTCGCAGCATATTATAAAGACACAATTGAAAATAAAATTATCTTTATGATCTCGGGCCTGTACCCCTTTAGGGTCGATATTTGGATACCTGTTCATTATGTTCTTTCTTGCACCATGCCTTTACACTTCATAGTACTACTTGCTGCTGTATTGAACCCTGTCCATTTATTTCCAGTTTATAAATACAGCGTGAAAAAAGGCTCTTCGTCCCACCGGGTCCGCGCCGACCAGCGACTATTATCCTACACACACTAGGGACAATTTACAATTGTACCAAGCCAATTAATCTACAAATCTGTACGTCTTTGGAGTGTGGGAGGAAATCAGAGATCCCGGAGAAAACCCACGGGGGGATCGAACAAACTCCGTCCAGACAGCACCCATCGGCAGGATCAAACCCGGATCTCTGGCGCTGTAAGGCAGCAACTCTACTGCTGCACCACCCAATTAAGTTTGTTAAGTTTGCAAACATAAAATATACTGAATGCATGATTCCCAATTGCAAAAGAACACTATTTATGTGCATAGCTTGGATGTAATTTTTTCAATTAATTTCAGAACCTTAAAGATCATCCCTCTCATTAGGTATGGATTAATACATTAGCAATGAGCCTTAGTATTGGAGGACCATTCACACGAGTAAAATAGGACACAAAGTGCTGGAGTAACACAGCAAGTCAAGCAGCATCCATGGAAAACATGGAGAGGTTACATTTCAGGTTGGGTTAAAGAGACTTTTGTCTAAACCAGCATCTGGAGTTCCTTCTTTCTCCAAATTTGTAACATATTTTCTCTAGGACATTCCTAGAATTAAGAGAAAGGTTAAAAAAAAAGGTGATCTGATGGAGTTATTTACAACTGAGGAGTCTTCTGGCGTAGAAAGTTGGAAAAGCAGTTGAGTTTAGTTTAGTTTAGTTTAAAGTTACAGCTTGGAAACAGGCCCTTTGGCCCACTGAGTATGTGCTGACCAGCAATCACCCATACTAATTCCATTCTACACACTAGGGACAATTTTCAGAAGCCAATTGACCTACAAACCGAGATGTCTTTGGGATGTGGGAGGAAAACATGGCATCCAGAGAAAACCTACATGGTCATAGGAAGAATAAAGAGCGTTCACGTTGCTGCCCTGTTTCCACCAATCGTTCCACCATCACGCACAAGAAGCTCAAGAAGCAACAAGACAGACACCATTGTATGCAGATGCCAAGAAGTGTGTTCAGCTTTAGCTGAGCAACTTCTAATCTTGTGTGTGGACTCGATTAGAAGAAGATAGGAAGAATGAACAAATTCCGTACAGACAGCACCCGTAGTCAGGATCGAACCCTGGTCCTTGGCACTGTAATGCCCCTGTCCCACTTAGGAAACATGAACGGAAACCTCTGGAGACTTTGCGCCCCACCCAAGGTTTCCGTGTGGTTTCTGGAGGTTCCCGGAGGTTTTTGTCAGTCTCCCTACCTGCTTCCACTACCTGCAACCTCCGGCAACCACCTGCAACCTCTGGGAACCGCACGGAAACCTTGGGTGGGGCGCCAAGTCTCCAGAGGTTTCCGTTCAGGTTTCCTAAGTGGGACAGGGGCATAAGGCAGCAACTCTACCACTGTGCCGCCTTAAGTACAGAAATGGAAACAGGCCCTTCAGCCCACTGTGTCCATGCCGACCATCGACCATCTTCACACACTAGTTCTATATTATCCCACTTTCTCATCCACTCCCTACACGCTAGTGGGCAGTTTACAGAGGTCAATTAACCTACAAACCCGCACATCTTTGGGATGTGGATGAACAACAGAGCACCGACAGGAAACCCAAGGGAGAGCATACAAATTCCACACAGACAGCACCTGACATCAGGATCGAACCTGGGTCTCTGGTACTGAGGCAGCAACTCTGCAGCTGTGCTGCCGTGCTGCACAGCATACTCTATTCAGAGACTTGGACTAACGTGTATCCAATTGAACATTTACACCAATGTGCCTTCTGAAAAGGTCAAGAAAGCTGCTTTGGGACAGTAAGTGCCAGCCTTGACAGCAACACCCTCATCTCGCATTAAAGAAAGCAAACAAATATATTACAATTCTAAGGCCGAGCAGTTGACAGGCTTATTTCTCTGCTTTTAAAATGATGAAACACATTGAGAACCAGGTTTCCCACTCTTGATCACTCTCTAGTGGTTGCTGCTGGTAAGTGTACACTTGTTGGAAGCATGATGTAGTCTGGATGTGTTATTGCCTGAGCTGACTGCTGAACCACCAGCAAATGTATTGATTAACAAAGGAAGTTGTTCGGATGAGATGGGGCAGATTAAGCTAAAGGAACTTAATGCTTGGGGCTGATTAAGCTAACGGAACTTAATGCTACACCCTTGATGCTTTTAAAATGAAGTAAAAGTTAGTCTTCAAGTAAAGAAATGATGGCATGAAAGTGCAACAGCTAACAGCTGCCTCATAGATCAAAGAACTTGGATTTAACCTGGCCTTGAGTGCTATCCATGTGCATACTCTCTCCTTGAATATGTAGGTTTCTTGCAAGTGCTCTGTTTCTTCCCACATCCCAATAACAAGCCAGTGGGTTTAATGGCGATTGGAAAATATCCTTAGTGTAAGTTACTGGTAAAATAATTCAAGGTGATTTGATGAGCCTGTGCGAGAGAATAGGTTGAATATGTAGGGCCAAAGGAAATAGAAAATATAGCATTGCTCTGCTGGAAGTTGGAATGGGCCTGATGGGCTGAATGGCCTCCATCTGTGTTCAAAATTGAAAGAGGAAAATATGCTTTATTGTCAGGAATGATTATCTTCATGATGAGAACTGTCTTCTGTTTACTCTAATCATCTGGCTCATCCAGAAACATACTTTGGCAATATTCTAAAAGACTATGAACAAAGACACAATTAAAAATAAA
Source organism: Leucoraja erinaceus (assembly GCF_028641065.1). NCBI lineage: Eukaryota > Metazoa > Chordata > Chondrichthyes > Rajiformes > Rajidae > Leucoraja > Leucoraja erinaceus. Next base: position 59,175,232 of record NC_073384.1, on the reverse strand, counting down.
ATTATCTACATGACCTAGGCTCAATACCCAATCCGGAATCCATATTTAAATACTTCATCATTATATTATGTCTTGTGCATTGCCTTTACCCTTTTATCTATTACTTCCCACTGTTTTGAAACCTGTTTAATTTGCAAAAAGAATTACCGATTGCATGACCCCTGCCAAGAAAACAATACTATTGAGAAAGGAGATGAGGAGGAATTTCTTTAGTCAGAGGGTGGTGAATCTGTGGAATTCATTGCAGCTGATAGCGGTGGAGGTCAAGTCATTGGGTATTTTTAAAGCAGAGATTGATAGGTTCTTGATTAGTAAAGGTGTTAAAGGTTAATGGGAGATGGTAGGAGAATGGGATGGAGAGGGAAAAATAGATCAGCCATGATCGAATGGTGGAGTAGACTTGATGGGCTGAATGGCCTAATTTTGCTCCTATGTCTTAATGGTTTTATGGCCTTACATGCTATGTACATACGATTGAACATATCCTTTGCATTAATTCCAGAAATAAAGATATCATAACTCTCACTGAGGATAGATTAATATATTAGCTAATGAGGGCTACTGTAGATCCTTGCATCACCATTTCTCCTGGATGGTCTTGGAATCAAGAATGTTTTATGTTGTTGGTTAAATTTGCCTTCATTTAAAATGGAGCACCACAGTGGCAGAACTGTTGCCTCGCAGTGCCTGAGACCTGGGTTCAAATCCTGACCTTGAAGATTGTGTGTTCAACCTGTGAATACATGGGGTCAATCTAGGTGACCTGTTTTCTTCCCAAATCCATAGACTTGATTGTGCGTTGGTTGAATTGGCAACTGAATTGCCTATGGTATGTCGACTCCAGGGGCGAGTTGATTATAATGTATGGAGAACAAAATCAGTATATTTAGTATTAGTATAAATGAGTAGAAAGGAATTGCAGATGCTGATTTATACCAAAGATAGACACAAAGTGCTGGGGTAACTCAGCGGGTCAGGCAACTTCTCTGGAGAAATAGGATGGGTGGCGTTTTGTCAGTCTCATATATAAATGGCTGGTAGTCAACGCAGACTCAGTGATCTAAAGGAATGATTTATGTGTATGAAGGAACTGCAGATATTGGTTTAAACCAAAGATAAACACAAAATCCTGGAGTAACTTAGATGGGTGACGTTTCGGGTCGACCCTTCTTCAGTCTCATTTTCTGTGTCAGTTCTAAAGGTGTGTGTATGAAGGAACTGCTATTGCTAGCAAAATCCTGGAGTAACTTAGCGGTGACGTTTCGGGTCGAATTTTCTGTGTTTCTGTGTTGTAACGCTCTTGCTAGCCAAAATATGATAGAAGCTTATATTAAATGATTTTAACAGAACCCTGCTCCATGGAATTGTGTAACATTTTAATAATATCTGAACAAATGATGACCTTGAACAAGGATCAGTCATCTTGTGCATACAAATGAAGGCCCAAAAAGTAGTTGCGGGGTCCCCTTCAGCAAATGCAGCAGATTCTTTGCCCGCTCTACTGGGCTTTAATTGGATTGCTACAGTGTAATGTGCAGTCACCAGCAGAAGAGCATGTGAAACATTGACTGTGAAATTGTATGGAATGGTTTTGTTGCATAGGGGGAGGGTGCCCCTACTGTGCTTCCATTGAAACAGCTGGAGGTGTTTCTCAGGCTGTGTTGATTTGCGTTCCCATTAGTTTACAGTTTTCAACCCATCACTTAGGTCTATCTTTTAAACATAACATTTTTTGATTTCCCCTGAAATTCTTTTTTTGTGCTTCTTTTCATCCACATTAGTTCATAACTTTAAATCATTTGTTTTCGAAGCAAATTACAAGTGCTAGGAAAAGCTACCAAAACGAATGGAAATGAAGATAAAAATCAAAGCAGAATATTTTTTTCAGCATTCAAATGATAGAACAATTTTTAATATGATCTTCTTTCTTCTTTTAGACTTTAGAGATACAGGCATTTTGACCTATCGAGTCCGCGCCGGCCAGCAATCACCCTGTACCCAAGCGCTATCCTACACACAATTTATAATTTTACCAAAGCCAATTAACCTACAAACCTGAATGTCTTTTAGAGTCTGAGAGAAAACCGGACCACCCAGAGAAAACCCATGCGGTCACAGGGAGAACGTACAAACTCCATGCAGATAGTAATCGTAGTCAGGATCGAACCTGGGCTTCCGACATTGTAAAAAAACTTTTTCGCCCAGAGAGTTGTGAGTTGTTGTGAACCTGTGGAATTCTCTGCCACAGAAGGCAGTGGAGGAAAATTCACTTGATGTTTTCAAGAGAGAGTTAGATATAGCTTTTAGGGCAAACGGACTCAAGGGATATGGGGAGAAAGCAGGAATGCGGTACTGATTCTGAATGATCAGCCATGTTCATATTGAATGGCGGTGCTTGCTTGAAGGGATGAATGGCCTTCTCCTGCACCTACTTTCTATGTATCCATGTAAGGCAGCAACTCTACCGCTGTGTCACTGTTTCTGAAAGCACCTGGAGCCTAGCAGCTCTCTGCTGCCTCACTCAAATGGCCATCATTGTGTGGGCCAAGACCAGTAAATATGAGCAAGATATTTGGCCATTGCCTCTTCCCAACAGCATTCGGCTCTCTACTATTCTGACATTAGTTTCCAGCCTTCTTTCCAGCTGGCGATTAGACAACAATCAGGAGCTGGAAATGTGGTTGATTTATTATTTCCCTTCATTGGCCATGGGATTGTGGCTACCCGAGTTAATGCAACATCAAAGATGAATGCCATATGGTCAAAAGACTGTAGGCGGATATTTATACTGTCTTTGATAGAATGGATACAACGTCCATATTCTGAATGGTCCTTCCATATGCTAGGGTACTGTCCATTTCACGTCTACCCCATTGCGGTCATTGTCTATGGAATGGATGCACTACGCTGCTGAAAACTATATTTTGCACTCTCTATCTTCCTCTTAGCTCTCTACCTGTTGTACTTGAGTTTCACTTGATTGTATTTACAGTATGTGTAGCATTATCTAATGTTTCAAAAGCATGCAAAACAAAGCTTTTCACTACACCTTGTTACACATGATGATAATAAATCTCAACCTAAACCTATCCATATGTTGTGAAACCTTACAAGAATCAATTTACAATAACAACTTGCATTGTCATAGCTCCTTTAATCAATGGGAGAGACATCACAACATCAAAATATACAGGTATAAAGGGACAGGTGATGTAAATCTTTAATAAACCAGATCGGCATAAAGGCCCAGGAAGAGGATTCCAGTTTAAAACCCCAACAGATGCAGCTAATAATTTTGATATGATTGAAATCAGAAATCCACAAGAGGCTCAAGCTTAAGGAAACCCATGATAGTTAAATATACTAGTCCATTGCAGGAAACTGAGAAAGAGCCACATCATGAATCGCTTTCAATATTCTACACACTAGGGTCAAAATCTGAACATATGTGTAAAACAGGCGATAGCAAATCAGTAGCTATTTGATATTGGAAGATTATAAGTGAATATCCAACTCCTCCTCACTGTGATGGATGTAAACTGTGTTAAGTGTGGGTCTGGGGTTTTTTTTGTAATGTAAAAAAAAACTGTAGTAAATGTAATTTCGTTCAAACCTAGGTTTGAATGACAATAAATAGCATTTCATTCCATTCCATATGACATGAATAACAAGTCAACAGCTTAATTATACATAGATGTCTCTCCCATCACAGTGAATCTCCAACACCTCCTCACTGTGATGGAAGGCAAAGTCTTATCTCTTCCCTTTGTTCTTCACCCGCGGTCCAGCAGTCCAACTGCAGCGTCGAGGCGAACTGGGGCTCCCGATGTTAAAGCCCCCAGCGGGTGATGTTAAGTCCTTTAGACATTTAGCCACGCCGGGCGATATTAGGCCCCGGCTCCATGTCCTTCAAACCCTCCGATTCAAGCAGTCCAACCCGCAGTCCAGCAGTCCAACTTCAGCGTTGAGGCGAACTGGGGCCCCCGGTGTTAGAGCCCCCGGTGGGCGATGGTAAGTCCCGTGGCCGCTAGCCCACTAACCCGCACCGGGCGATGATAGGCCTCACTCCGTGTCCTTTAAACCCTGCAATTCCAGCGGGTGAAGTTGCCGTTGTGGGAGCTCCGAAAAGCCGTCTCCCACCAGGGACCTGGAGCTCCCGATATTCCTGTCCACCGGACCTGCAGTCGGAGCTTCCGAAGCTCGAAAGTCGGGTTGCAGCCACGCGCCACTACAGCTCTCCCCACTCCAAAGATGGCCAGCTCTGCGATGTCAGTTCCGCAGGCTCCGCGACTGGAGCTCTCAGGTTGGTTCTGGCCGGAGGCCGTCGCCGGCTCCACGATGTTAGGTCCAACGACACCGGAGACCCGACAGGGAAAAAGTCAAGTCCCCGTACAGGGAAGAGACTAATGGTTTCCCCTCCCCCCATATATACACAGCTAAAAAATAATAAAAACTAAGCTCAAGACATACATTTAACAAGTCAAAAATTTAAAAAAGACGGACAACTATAGTCGAGCCGCTGCCGTTAGGCGCCACCACACCCACATGAATGAACCAAATCAAAATAACTTCAATGCAATGTGTCTGCCTAGTAATCCCTTAATGCATAATGCTTGCTAGACACTTTAATTGATCCACATGGTATACTTAATAGGCCAGACTCTATTTTTATGAAGAAATATACTTTTCTGAAAAACGTCTGAAGACATTCTGGTGTGAAAAAGGGTCTCGACCTGAAACGTCGCCTATCAATGTTCTCCAGAGATGCTGCCTGACCTGTTGTGTTACTCCAGCTCTTTTCTCAAATACCATTTGATGCTAACATTAACCAATATTAAAAATAACCACAAAATGCACAACCAGAACTTTGCAGTAAAGCTGATACTGAATTTGTGGACTCTTGTAAACATACTAGAAAAAGTATGCCAATACTTACAAACATACTCATAGTTAGTTATGTTATTAATGACCATGAATTATAGGGAACTCACCACAACTGCCATTTTACATTTACAATGATAGGGCAGCTTACCATGCTTGAAATAACATTTATGCTTGACAAAGTGAGTGAATAATGGGTGTTAGTCTAATCTACTTCCAAAAATAAATCACCATTTGCAAATGTAAGACATGGGCTATTAATCAGTCCTATAAACATGCATGGTGTGTGTGGGCTGCAACTTATACACTTAAGAGAACAACTTTGAAAAATAACCATTGTGCATTGACAATGAGGTTGAAAGAAATCACCACACCAACAGTTTGCAAGTCCCCATTTTGGTGGAGTCGTCTGCAGTAATATAAAGAGACATTTAAACCCTACTTAAAATTCTTTTAAGTTTACAAATATTTCAAGGAAAATTCTCATATACAAACAATTATGTTCTCCCATCGGGTAAAAGCCTATCTACCCTGATCTAAGCACATTGTAAATCAAGAATTTCTGGAAGTACAATGATGTACTTATTCAGTGTATTTCTCAGTAATTGCCCATTAGCTTATGTTTTAATACATATAACATGGTGCCTTTCCTCAAAGGCTTCTGTTTTGAGATAATCTGAATATGATAGTAAGGCTACAAACATCAACCACTTCCAATTATGTAATACTTATAGGATAATAAAATGTCTTAGGGTGCTTCATTTGTGTACCCCAAACAAAACATAACAAAGCAAAACACTTCAGGCCAATGCAAGGTCGAAGCAGCATCTTAATGAGGGAGATGGATGCAATTAGGTTTAGTGATGATTTTAAAAACAAGAATTAGAAATTTTAGAATCTTAACATGGAGGCCACTGGTTGTTGATTTTCCTACTCTAGGTAAAAGACTTTGTGCATTTACCCGATCTATTTCTCTCATAATTTTAAACACCTCTATAAGATCACCCCTCATCCTCCTGAACTCCAAGAAATAATGTCCTATCCTGCTCAACTTCTCCTTTCAGCTCAGGCCCTTGAGCCCTGCACCATCCTCGTAAATCGTCTCTGCACACTTTCCAGCTTAACAATATTTATTTCCAGATGATAGCCAGAATTGGGGCATTTCTGAATTCCCCAAGTGTATCATCCTCTTCCCAAATGTGGAAATTACAATCGTGCATTAATGGTTGTTCCTCATCTTTGCAAAGTTTTCTAACTTCAGTGGGTATACTTTCCCTTCCGAGGGTTTTGTTTTTTTAGTTAGGATATAGCCTTATCAACTTCTAGTTGGTCAGGAGTGGTAGCATGGCTGTCTCAGATAGGCTGCTGTTCAATGGTGTCAGGAAAGCTCATAAAGTCAAAGTTAGGGCTGAGGCAGTAATGTTCTTTCCAGTGATCATTGATCTCTCTTTATCCTTGATAAGTCCAGATCCAGTCTTGACCCTCACAAGGGTGAGGCTTTAGGTGTTCATGCTACAGATGGCCATGTCAGCAGTGAAGAACCTGAGCAGGTCATAACTATCATTAAGTCACGGAGCCTCCTGCATCCTTTCCACTCACTATCTGCTCTTTGGGTTTTCTGATTGACCTCCCAGGACATTAAATGTGAGTAAGAGTCTTTTTTCAAGATTATAACAGTGATTTGAGGAAAGCTGAAACTTGCTTGAATCCCAATTTAGTAGTTTAGCATTGAGGTACATAGTCCATGATGTTTGGCCACCATTTAGACAATGCTTCCTTTCTAGAAGAAAGGTGATAACAGTGTTGAATTTGGCAGGAAAAGTGTGTGATATTTATTTGATGCAAACGTGAAGAAAGCGAAAGGCATGTTGGCCTTCATAACAAAAGGAGTTGAGTGTAGGAGCAAAGAGGTCTTTCTGCAGTTGTACAGGGCCCTAGTGAGACCATACCTGGAGTATTGTGTGCAATTATGGTCTCCAAATTTGAGGAAGGACATTCTTGCTATTGAGGGTGTGCAGCGTAGGTTCACAAGGTTAATTCCCGGGATGGCGGGACTGTCATATGCTGAGAGAATGGAGCGGCTGGGCTTGAAATTTGAATGGATGAGAGGGGATCTTATTGAAACATATTAGATTATTAAGGGTTTGGACACGCTAGAGGTAGGAAATATGTTCCCGATGTTGGGGAAATCCAGAACCAGGGGCCACAGTTTAAGAATAAGGGGTGCCATTTAGAAAGGAGATGAGGAAACACCTTTTCACACAGAGAGTTGTGAGTCTGTGGAATTCTCTGCATCAGAGGGTGGTGGAAACTTGTTCTCTGGATACTTTCAAGAGAGAGCTAGATAGGGGTCTTGAAGATAGCAGAGTCAGGGGATATGGGGAGAAGGCAGGAACGGGGTACTGATTGTGGATGATCAGCCATGATCACATTGAATGGCGGTGCTAGCTTGAAGGGCCGAATGGCCTATTCCTGCACCTATTGTCTATTATCTATTGATTTGTAAATTGACTGATGCAATATTTCTTCCCTTGGGATATTCAGATAAATCCAATAGTATGAAATATGTGATATCTTAATTTCCATGGAAACCCAAAATAGCGACAGGGAATTCAAGTAGCCAGTGGTGTGAAGCCAAAGCAAGAGATCAATCTCACCTTTGATGATGTGCAGTGGGGATAACTGGTCTGATTTTATTTTACAGCATGGAAACTGGTCTGTGTATAGGAAGGAACTGCAGATGCCGATTTACACCAAAGATAGACACAAAAACCTGAAGTAACTCATAGGGGTCTGTCTGGCAGCATCTCTGGAAGAAAGGAAAAGTTGAAGTTTCGGGTCGAGACTCTTCTTCAGACTTGGAGGAGAACATCTCCTCCCGGGATGGCAGTGCTGCTGAGAGAATGGAACAGCTGGGCTTGTATACTCTGTAATTTAGAAGGATGAGAGGGTATCTCATTTAAATATAAGATTATTAAGGGTTTGGACACGCTAGAGGCAGGAAACAATTTCCCGATGTTGGGGGAGTCCAGAACCATGGGCCACAGTTTCAGAATAAGAGGCAAGCCATTTAGAACGGAGATGAGGAAATACTTTTTCACACACAGAGTTGTGAGTCTGTCGAATTCTCTGCCTCAGAGGGTGATGGAGACTGGTTCTCTGGATGCTTTCAAGAGAGAGTTAGATAGAGCTCTTAAAGATAGCGGTGTCAAGGGATATGGGTAGAAGGCTGGAACGCGGTACTGATTGTGGATGATCAGCCATGATCACATTGAATGGCGATGCTGGCTCGAATGACCAAATGGCCTTCTCCTGCACCTATTGTCTATTGTCTATTGTCTATCTTCAAAGTAGGCATACCTTGAGGAGATTTTTGCGGTAGACAAAATGTGTTGGAAGGAACTGCAGATGCTGGTTAACATCTGGGTGTTGGAACCTTCTCTGAAGAAAGGTCCCGACCAAAACGTCACCTAGAGATTTCCTCCAGAGATGCTGCCTGGCCCAATGGAACCATGCCTCTTGGCTTTCCGAGTCCATGTTGACCAACAAGCATCCAATTATATTAATATATCAATTCCCCCCATATTCTACCAATCGCCTGAACACAAGTGAAAATTGTGCAGCAACCAATTAACCTACCGATGCACAGGTCTTTGGGTGGTGGGGAACTGGAGGGGGGGTTGGGGGGGGGGGGGGGGAGGGGAGGGAACCAGAGGTGATTGGGAGAATGTGAAAATTCAAAACAGAAGCACCCGAGTTCAGGATTGAACCTGGGTCTTCGGTGCTTTGAGGCAGGGGTAACACCAGCTCTGCCACTGTGCCGCCCTAATGTAGTCGTTTTGGAATTCTTAAGAAATATTTGTCTTGTGCATCATGTAACATCACCCACAGAAGTAACCAGAAATAATGCAGGAAACAAAATATTGAGTAACTGCCGAATAAAATGTACAATTGCCTGGAATAGAATGCAAAGGAAATTAGAATAACAAGAAACAAGCTGTGAAACAAACATGATTTTCATTCATGGATCTAGGCCACTGATTCACTCCGTGGATTGGAGTAATACACTCCGTGGATTGTCACCTTGGCGTGATGGAGAAGCTTGTGTGGACCTGAGATCCTGAGAGAGTGGTGGTAAGGTCGAGGGGGAGGTCTCTGACAAAGAGCAATCCAACCAAGACCTCAACGGTGGAACATCAGATTCAGATTCAATTTAATTGTCAGCGGTGTACAGAGACAACGAAATGCATTCGGAGGACAATGGCTGACCTTAGTGGAGCGTCACAATGGCTGGGAAGGCAAATGAAGGCTTCAGCAAAAAAGGGTCTCCGGTCGTCTTGGAATCCATGCCACTGGATCCTGACCCCGATCTGTCAAGGACCGTGGGGTGTCTGTCTGCATCAGTCTCTCCATGTTAAACAAAGTCACACACAAGCGTCCTCCATATAGGGAATAGCATCCTGAAGATACCCATGGTCAGCCAAGGAGGGCCAAAGAACCTTTGGGAAAATGGCAATTAGAAGTCTCTTGCATTGCTGCCATCCTTCTGGTGTGGGTACTCCCACAATGATGTTAGGTAGAGAGTTCCAGGATTTAGACTCATTGATGATGAAAGAATACAAATATATTTCCAAGGGCTTTTTCAGTTTTATCAAAATTTGACCTTCCTTTCAGAAACTTTAAGTGTGATTCATTCCTGTTTGAGTTGGACTTGGTATCCATTTGCTAATCTTTGCTTTTTGAACGCAAAATATCCCTTTACCTCGCTGAATCTAAACCAAAATACCCAACCTGATTCAAGTGTGTATCCTTTACAATTCTATGACCTATTCATGAAGATGGCAATGAAGAAATGTACCACATGGACCACATGAAATCTACTAAATTGAGGGAGGGTGCAATAATGTAGAATCATATCAAGACCCATGTGCTCAGGCACAGATACGTTTTGGAAAAATTTGTTTAAGAGTTTGATGTTCATCAGAGAGTATCTTTACAAAATGTGTTCTGCTTGTGGTGGAAAAAGGTTAGTGCTGACTTAAATTTCTGCTCTGTTCAAAGTGCCGCAAGAGGATTCTGTCAGATAAGCCAGTGTGCAGTGCATTGATCAGAGGAACTGTTTAAAAGGACAAGCAAACACTTCACGTATCTCGAGGAAAACCTGCTGAAGCAGCAGCAGAGAGAGCAACATTTATACACAGCAGCATAAATCCTCTCAAGGTCTCATTTCTGCCAGATAGACAAATGAATTTCTTACCACGTAGCAAATCAATGGGATGTTTGCCCCAAGGATCATGGTTATTCTTTCCTGTGACATCCGTTTTACAGGTAGAATCAGTCTTCAATGGGGTCCATGCAAGCCAGAATACCCTGTGGAGTAATTAAATAATGTAACATGCTGCAAACACTTAGCAGGTCAGGCAGTGCCTATGCAAAGAGAAACAGAGTTAATGATTCATGTCAAAAACCATTCATCAGACCTGGGAAGATGAGAAAATAAGTTAGTCTTAAATTGCAGAAAGGGTGGGGGAGGGATGGATAGGACAAAGCAAATATCTCTGATCAGGTGACTCCAAAGTTGCTGAGGTGATTCTGATGTTTACAGGATTTACATCTGTTAAATAGATGAACGTGGATAGTTAGACAATTGACCTTTCTGCTGTTAAGTTGTTCATCTGTAAGATTAACTCATTGAAGATAAACTTAGTTATAGTAACCTATTAACTTGACAATCAGCACATCTTTGGGATATGGGAGGAAATTGAAGCCCCAATGCAATCAGAGAGAGAATGTGCAAACGTCAAACTGTTGAAACAGGGGTGGCACGTTGACCCAGTGGTAAAGTTACTGCCTTACAGTGCCAGAGATCCTGGTTCGATCTTGACCACAGGTGCTTGTCCGTACGGAGTTTGTACATTATCCCCGTGATCTTCGTGGGTTTTCTCCAAGATCTTCGGTTTCCACCCACACTCCAAAGACGTGTAGGTTTGTAGGTTAATTGGCTTGGTATAATTGTATAAATGTAAAAATGTCCCTGGTGTGTGTAGGGTAGTGTTAATGTGCAGGGATCGCTGGTCGGTATGGTCTCGGTGGGCCGAAGGGCCTGTTTCCGCGCTGTATCTCTAAACTAAAAAATCTAAACTAAACAGACCACTTCAGAAGTCAGAAAGGAACTAGCGCCTAGAAGTGAGATAATTGGGACAAGAATATTGCTGTGTCATCCAGTAACCACTAAGATTATTGTGGTGAAATATAACCATATAACCATATACTAATTACAGCACGGAAACAGGCCATCTCAGCCCTACAAGTCCGTGCCGAACAACTTTTTTTCCCCTTATTCCACCTGCCTACACTCATACCATAACCCTCCATTCCCTTCTCATCCATATGCCTATCCAATTTATTTTTAAATGATACCAACAAACCTGCCTCCACCACTTCCACTGGAAGCTCATTCCACACTGCTACCACTCTCTGAGTAAAGAAGTTCCCCCTCATGTTACCCCTAAACCTCTGTCCCTTAATTCTGAAATCATGTCCTCTTGTTTGAATCTTCCCTATTCTCAAAGGGAAAAGCTTGTCCACATCAACTCTGTCTATCCCTCTCATCATTTTAAAGACCTCTATCAAGTCCCCCCTTAACCTTCTGCGCTCCAGAGAATAAAGACCTAACTTATTCAACCTTTCTCTGTGGATGAAACTAGTTGAATTGTACCTTTGTGGTAGAGGATAACTGAGGAACATTATTTTAGAGAGTTAGTCCACCCAATGGAGACCAACTCCATCCTGATAACAGCGTATCACACAGCTGTGGTCAAAGAAATAAGAACAGGAAATTCAGGAAACATTCAGCAGATCAGGTAGCATCTGTGGAAAGAGAAATGTCGTTAATGTTTCAAATTGGTAATTCTTTATCAGGGTCTCTGTCTTATGATGTAAACTCTGTTTCTCTTTCCACAAATGCTATTCACCTACTGAGTGTTTTCAGCATTTTCCGTTTTTATTCAAGATTTTCAACAGCTCTAGTTTTTTTTTCATTAACTGGTTAAATAAATATCTCATAGGGGGCAAAAAGCAGTTAAGAAGTTAGAAATAAAGGCACAATAGTTCCTCCTGAGTTTTCTGTGTTAGTCCAGCACTTCAAGTCAAGTCAAGTCAAGTCAAGTTTATTTGTCACATACACATACGAGATGTGCAGTGAAATGAAAGTGGCAATGCTCGCGGAACAACAAAACACCAAACAAATTATAAACACAATCATAACACACATATTATTTTACATAATAAATAATAGAAGGAAAAACGTTCTGTACAGTTAGTCCCTGGTGAGAAAGGCGTTTACAGTCCGAATTGCCTCTGGGAAGAAACTCCTTCTCAACCTCTCCGTTCTCACTGCATGGCAACGGAGGCGTTTGCCTGACCGTAGCGGCTGGAACAGTCCGTTGCAGGGGTGGAAGGGGTCTCTCATGATTTTGTTTGCTCTGGAGTTGCACCTCCTGTTGTATAGTTCCTGCACTTTGTGCTTTACGCAAGAATCCAGCATCTGCAGTTCCTTGTTTTATCTGCTTTGATTCTAGGCTGGTTGCTGCATCAATTACAGTGCATTCAGAAAGTATTCAGACCCCTTCATTTTTTCCACATTTTGTTACGTTACAGCCTTATTCTAAAATGGATTGAATTCATTTTTTTATCAGCAATCTACACACAATAGCCCACAATAAAATGTGAAAACAGGTGTTTAGAATTTTTTGCAAAATAATTAAAAATGAATAACTGAAATATCACATTTACTTAAGTATTCAGACCCTTTACTCAGTACTTTATTGAGGCACCTTTGGCAGTGATTACAACCTCAGGTCTTCTTGGGTATCACACTACAAGCTTGGCACACCTGTATTTGGGTCATTTATCCCATTCTTCTCTGCAGATCTTCTCAAGCTCTGTCAGGTTGGATGGGGAGTGTCGATGCACAGCTATTTTCAGGTCCCTCCAGAGATGTTCGATCGGGTTCAAGTCCGGGCTCTGGCCGGGCCACTTACGGACGTTCACAGACTTGTCACAAAGCCACTCCTGCGTTGCCTTGGACGTGAGCTTTAGGTCGTTGTCCTGTTGGAAGGTAAACTTCTGCCCCAGTCCGAGGTCCTGAACGCTCTGGAGCAGGTTTTCATCAAGGATCTCTCTATACTTTGCTCCGTTCATCTTTACCTCGATCCTGACTGGTCTCCCAGTTCCTACCGCTGAAAAACATCCCTACAGCATGATGCTGCCACCACCATGCTTCACCACAGATATGGTATTGGCCAGGTGATGAGCGGTGCCTGTTTTCCTCCAGACGTGACACTTGGCATTCAGGCCAAAGAGTTCAATCTTGGTTTCATCAGGTCAGGGAATTTTGTTTAGGTGCCTTTTGGCAAACTCCAAGCGGGCTGTCATGTGCCTTTAACTGAGGAGTGGCTTCTGTCTGGCCACTCTACAATATAGGCCTGATTGGTGGAGTGCTGCAGATATAGTTGTCCTTCTGGAAGTTTCTCCCATCTCCACAGAGGAACTCTGGAGCTCTGTCAGAGTGACCATCGGGTTCTTGGTCACCTCCCTTAGTAAGTCTCTATCTTAAGGCCCTTCTCCCCCGATTGCTCAGTTTGGCCAGGTTCTATAAAGAGTCCTGGTGGTTTCATAGTTTTATCTAAGAATGACGGAGGCCACTGTGCTCTTCGGGAACTGCAATGCTCCAAAAAATGTTTCATACCCTTCCCCAGATCTGTGTCTCAACACAATCCTGTCTCGGAGGTCTACAGACAATTCCTTCGTCTTCATGGCTTGTTTTATGCCCTGACATGCACTGTCAACTGTGGGACCTTATATAGACAGGTGTGTGCCTTTCCAAATCATGTCCATTGATTCACCACTTGTAGATTCCTATCAAGTTGTAGAAACAACTCAAGGATAATCAATGGAAACACGATGCACCAAAGCTCAATTTTGAGAGTCACAGCAAAGGGTCTGAATTCTTACGTAAATGTGATATTTCAGTTATTTATTTTTAATTATTTTGCAATAATTACTAAACACCTGTTTTTGCTTTTATATTATGAGGTATTGTGCGTAGATTGATGATGAAAAAAATGATTGTAACCAATTTTAGAATAAGGCTGTAATGTAACAAAATGTGGAAAAATTGAAGGGGTCTGAATACTTTCTCAATGCACTGTACATTATCCTTATGCCCCTGTCCCACTTAGGAAACCTGAACAGAAATCTCTGGAGACTTTGCGCCCCACCCAAGGTTTCCGTGCGGTTCCCGGAGGTTGCAGGTGGTTGCCGGAGGTTGCAGATAGTGGAAGCAGGTAGGGAGACTGACAAAAACCTCTGGGAACCTACGGGCACCTCGGGTGGGGCGCAAAGTCTCCAGAGGTTTCCGTTCAGGTTTCCTACGTGGGGCAGGGGCATTAACCATTTGAGCAATTTCAATGGATTACGAATTGCATTACAAAGCCAGTTCATGTATGAGTTTGAGTTTAGTTTGTTGTCACGTATACTGAGGTACAGTGAAAAGCTTTTGTTGCGTGCAAACCCATCAGCAGAAAGGCAATATATGATTACAATCAAGCCATCCACAGTGGGCAGATACATGATAAAAGGAATAACGTAAATAATGTTTAGTGCAAGATAAAGTCCAGTAAAAGTACTGGATTATGGTTCAAGAACTTTGGCTTAGCTATTGAAGGACTGATCCTTAAAAATAGCAAAGTTGCTCTGAAGAAACTTCACAATTTATGTGTGTAATCAGCCTGTCAAAGCTAGCTGCTAGCTGATGAGAAGGTTGAGGATTTATTGGTTTTAAATTGAAAACTTGCCTTAGAACCATGAAACACAAAAGCACAATCAATCATGTTGTGAGTGTCCCTTGTTGATTGACCCCGAAAATACAGCAACAGTGTAAATTGGGACCTCCAGTAAAATCAGTCAGCAAGTCAAACTGAAAAGTTGCCAGTATGATTCCTCTTTAATCCCAGGTAGGTTTATTTGTCAGAAGCTGTTCTTTGCAAGGTATAGAGCTGAGTATTATGGGTAGAGTAGATTGTTACAAAAATTGCATTGTACATATGCAACCTCTGTTTGAATTTAGCTCTCCTAGTAGGATAATGCCCCTGTCCCACTTAGGAAATCTGAACGGAAACCTCTGGAGACTTTGTGCCCCACCCAAGGTTTCCATGCGGTTCCCGGAGGTTTTTGTCAGTCTCCCTACCTGCTTCCACTACCTGCAACCTCCGGCAATCACCTGCAACCTCCGGGAACCGCACGGAAACCTTGGGTGGGGCGCAAAATCTCCAGAGGTTTCCGTTCAGGTTTCCTAAGTGGGACAGGGGCATAAAGGTGCCTCGTTCTTTAAGGGTCTGTCCCACCAGCATGCGATAACATGCGTCCATCGCGCGGGGCTCCAAAAATCTTGCACTGTCCGAAAATCCCGTGCGACAACGGCCTGTCGGACCGCAGCCGCATTGAGGCCGTAAGCAGCGCCTCGACGGGCGTACGCAACATCTCTATGTCGTACGCAGCGTCTTGACGGCGTACGCAGCGTCTTGATGGCATACGCCTAGCGTGTGGCATTGCGCGATGACATCACCGCCCGGCATGCCGTTGCGCAATTACATCAACGTACGACGTCCAAATTCAGTCGGCCCGTCTCCTGCCCAGCTGATTGGTGAGTATGATGTCGGGACCAGCCCCGCAGTTGGAAGTGGGACCGGCCCCGCGAGGCCGTACACCTCAAGCCACCACGTTTGGTCGTGCTAGATGCATGCAATCGCATGCTAGTGGGACAGGCCCTTTAATTGCTATTTAAAGGCCTCTATCTTGAATTGTGGCTCACAAGCCACAAATTCTTTCAAGTTAACAGAGGCCATTTTTGCAATGGTATGAATAAGCAGGAGTTATATTGAGTTCAAAAACAATTTCCCGATAGTATTTTTGAACAATTTCAGTAAAGCAAACGAGAGTTGGTGAAAACTCATTAAATGACTAGTTTCAACAGGTTCATATGAACCTCCTGGTCCAAAGTGAGCCAACTTGGATTTTTTGCAAATTCATTTCCACTGGCATGTAAAATATGTAATACCATTTGATTCTGTTATTTAATACTACAGAAAGAGAAATGGGACACTATATTTCTAATAAATAGTTATGTGTTGCATATTTCCTGTGCTACCACTCCTATATTTTCACAGACCAATATTCAACACCCTAGCAGTCTATCCGAATTGTTACGATGATAGGACAGAAAAGGCCTGGAATGGATAATGCGTAAGGAAAAATATTTCCAATTAACGTCTGGAGGCAGAAGTCCTCCCACTTCAAGGAACGCCATTAACTTTCGCAATCAAAGACAAATTTATTTTATTGGAAATTATGGCCATAATCAGTCAAAGAATGAGACTGAGACTGTGCCTCCCCCCCTTATTTCATCATGACCACAACTACTCTTCTCCAGGCCTCTTCTGTGTCACGTCTCAATTCCAAAACCTTTCAAACATGCATACATATTTTCTTTAAATGCATTCACAACTCCAGAGATTCACCTGCATGCACTCATTCTGTATTGTTCAGAACTTAGTGTCCAATGCCACAAAATTTGAGATGTAATATTGGAATCACAAAAGTTGTTTAAGGAGACCGTTTATCCCAGTGTGCACAGCACAAGAACTTTATCCTACCTTGTCCATGCCATCCAATTGGCACACTGGGATTGTTCCATTTGCCTGCATCTGATGCAACGCCTTGTTCTGCAACAACCTCCAGGGCTCTACTATTTACTGTGTAAGTCCTGCCTTGGTTTGGCATACCAAACAATAAAGGGCATGTCCCACGGGCGTCATTTGCGCGTCACGCAGGTGGCGTGTGAGGATTTTAAGAAACCCAACATACTGAGACGCCGCGCTCCCACACATCACTGCCTACGCCACCACGCCCCATGCGCGCGTAAAGCACGTGCGTCATGCATATGTCGCGTAAATGATGCGCAAATGACGCCCAAGTGGGATAGGCCCTTAACACCTCACGCATGTCAGAGTTAAATTCCATTAGCCATTTCTTGGCATACCTTTCCAACAGCCTAGATCTGATCATAAACTTAAATAAATCTTCCTCATTGTCCTCTATACCACCCATTTTGCTCTCAAATTAATGAAGGACTAGTATTCTTGAATGAGTCATGATAGGAGTTGACTCGATTGGCCAAAAGTCCCATTTTCATGCTGCATCACTCGATGACTGTCACTCTGTATCTATCCAATTTCCATTGGGAAATTATTATTGTAAACTCAATAATCTTGTCGATGAATGTTTAACAGCTTGATAAATAACTTTCAATTTGCTGGGAAGCTAGCCTTATACACAAATTTAAAAATCCCTTCAAATTTAACATCATCTTAAAGAGGACATGCATTGTGCTCCATTGCTAACTGATATTTGTATCAAATAAAATTGAAGTAAAAGTTTCTTAATTGAAGTAAAGGTTTTACTTTTAGAAAAACAATGTCTTTCAACATTTTATTACGTATAGCAAAAAAAGTAGTGAAGGGAGGATTAAGTGGTTCCCAGACTGATATCATCAGCAGACAATTTAAAAAGTGCTGATACTGTACATTCATAGATATTTCGATACAGACGTTGCTGCTGACATTTAAGATACTTTGCAATGTACAGAAACAATGCATATGCTGTTAGTTTCAACTAATGTACTCTGTGATCTTAAATGCAGTTGACTGTTGAGTAGTGGTTTTCCCAAGTCACATAAGCCTGGATGATAATTTCTATAAATTCCAATACCGCAGCACATTAAAGTGGTTTGAAAGGACAGACTAGACAGGAAAAGAGGTGAAATTGTTCCATATTTCAGGAAGGCAGGAAAGCAAAATGAATTAATACCACAATGTATGAGTATATGCACTTTTAAAGTGGAGATTGACAGGTTCTTGATTGGTAATGGTGACAAAGGTTACGGGGAGAAGGCAGGCGGATGGGGATGAGAGGGGAAGATAGATCAGCCATGATTGAATGGTGGATTAGACTCAATTGGCCAAATGGTCTAACACTGCTTCTATGACATGAATATATTCTGTATGGGATACAGAAGCCTGGAATCCCACACCACCAGATGAAGGAAGGGCTAATTTCCTACAATCAGCAGTTTCTTGAACCAATCTCTGCAACCCTAATCCAACCTTGGAAATGGAACATCACAGTAACTTGCACTACCCTAGATCTTTTCTAATTTTAATTTGCACTGTCTTTTTTCCTTTTCACTGGAAGAATTTATGTATAATTATGCATAATTATTGTTTTTTTATGTGTTGTCTGGGCCTAGGTAGTTGTGATGTTGCTGTAAACAAGATTTTCAATGCATCTGAGGCAGTACAGTGGCGCAGTGGTAGAGCTGCTGCCTTACAGCACCAGAGACCTGGGTTCAAACCTGACTATGGATGCTGTCTGTATGGAGTTTGTATGCTCGCCCTGTGATTGGGTGGGTTTTCTCCAGGTGCTCCAGTTTCCTCCCACACTGCAAAGACGTGCAGGTTTGTAGGTGAATTAGATTCTGTAAATTGTAAATTATCCCTAGTGTGTAGGATAGTGCTAGTGTATAGGGTGATCGCTGGTCGGCATGGACTTGGTGGGCCAAAGGGCCTGTTTCCATGCTGTATTTCCAAAAAGTCTAAAGTCTGTACCTGATCGCAATTATGCATTTGACAATAAACTTGACATTTCTTTGTAAAAGCATCAAGTCAAGTGAAGTCAAGTATATTTTCATGTGCATAATTTGAGATTTCACTGTTCTTTGAGATAATGCATATGCTAGGTATGTTACAAAACTTACCTTCAGCGGCGCTGCAGTTCTGCCACTGGCCGTGTGCGCGGCTTTGGCGCCTTTGAAGGGGGGAGGCGGGATTAAAATGTCGTTTTCTCCTGCTTGTCCGAGATATATTTTCTCGGGCTACTACCTAATGCTGAATAATCGTTCCGACTGCCGTTCTCGGAAAATTTTTTTAAACCGCGTGACAATATCAGCGCTGGAGTAAAATAAAAAGCTACTTCTAATACCGTCAACGCAGGCAATGGAACGGATCTCACGTACGGGACAAAACATAAGGTAAGTCGTATATTTTACATATAAACTTGCTTCTTAGGATTACTTTAATCAAAATGTCATCAGCGAAAATGTGATTATGTAAGTATACGAACCAGCAGTGTTTTTCCTGCCGATATGGGGTTTACATTCACCACAACCGCAACGTTACAATCGATTGCGTTCCACAAAAACCCACTCGTAAGATGATTAAAATGGCCATTAATTTACGGGAATTAAACACTAAATTCCTTCCATTTGGCCTATAAATTCATGACAATGAGATTTAAAAATCATGTTATATTGTGAATTCTTGTGTGAGTGTTATTTGGACACTTAGGCTATTTAAAAATGTTAACCTTTTCTTAAGAAATGGATAGATGTTTAGATCAAGTAATTGAATTTTGTAATTAGCTACAATTAGGTAACTAACTAATTATATGCTTTAATTTCAGGTCATCCAAGTAAGAGTGTTTCATATTTGTTTCAGAATGCTTCAATCTATAATAACTGAAAATATCATTCAGTTCTCTTAATTTTTAAGAAAGTTATGGGCTTTTGACTGTCCTCGATCACAGCTTTTGAGTTAAGTCAATGGAAAAGCAATAGGGAACAAGATGCTAATTTCAGTATGAAAATGGGCACAACATTTTTTAATACTGAAGATATGAAAGTGAATTAGGTGTCAAATTAAACTCTTTTTTATGCTTTATCTGATGGGATAAATTGCAGACTTGATTTTTAAAATCTCAAAATTTTGTAACATTGCTACATATGCATATCATAATTATCTGTGTTTGTCGTGTGTTACTTGTAAATTTTCATTCAACCTGAATTAAAACATACAAGCAACACACAACAATGAAGATAACTTCCATACACTAGTGGAAAGACATTCCAGGTGGTTTATTACGGGTTAAATTAATGCCATAATGGACAGAATTGACAGTAAAATGACTAGTATTCAAAGTGTGCAGCACGGTGGCGCAGCAGTAGAGTTGCTGCCTTACAATGCTTACAGCGCCGGTAACCCTGGTTCTATCCCGACTATGGGTGCTGTCTGAACGGAGTTTGTACGTTTCCCCGTGACCGGGTGGGTTTTCTCCGAGATCTTTGGTTTCCTCCCACACTCCAAAGACATACAAGTTTGTCGGTTAATTGGCTTTGTATAAATGTAAATTGTCCCTAGTGTGTGTAGGATAGTGTTAATGTGTGGGGATCGCTGGTCGGTGCGAACTCAGTGTGAACTCTGAACTAAACTAAACTATTGAAGTGAGAAAAACTGGAATACTTTTCAAGTGCATGCCAAATGGAAGAACTGTGACTAATGGATTAATAAAACAATGAAATGGATTAGCAAGAGTAGCAAGACAATGAAACGTGAAAGAGAGACATGGAGTCGCCAAGTCACAACACAGCAACAGGCCCTTCGAACCACCGTGTCTATGTTGACAATCAAGTACCTATCAATATTAATCTTATTTGCCAGCACTTGACCTGTAGCCAACTCTGCCTTATCAACATAAATAGTGCTCATCCACATTCTTCTTAAATGTTGTAAGAGTATAAGCCTCCAGCACCATCACAGGCAGTGCATTCCAACCACCCTCTGGGTGAAGGACCTTTCCTCAGATGCCCTCTAAACCTCATACACCTCAACTTAACCTGTGTTCACTGGCACCACTTTCCACCCTATATGTGTCTCTTGCAGATTTTAAGATCTCACCCACATCCTCTGGCACCGTGCACAGATTGATCTTTGCGTATCTCCCCGACCCCACTCTTTCCCTAGTTACCTTTTTGATTTCAGTATACATATCAAATCCCTAGATATATTCCTTACTATCTCTTCTTTGGCTTCCTACTTTATTTTGTTAAGTATTCCCACACACTGTGCTCTTGAAGAGCTTCTCCCATTTTTTTCTGATCTGAACCTGCCGCATGCTTTCTTTATCAAACTATCATAGAAACCAAGCGCCCTTCCATTGACTCCATCTGCAATTCACACTGCGCCACCAGCATAATCAAGGACGAGTCTCACCCTAGTCACTCCCTCTTCTCCCTTCTCCCTTTAGGCATGAGGTACAGGAGTATGAAGACGCATAACTCTAGATTCAGATTTAGTCGGGCATTACTGACTTTATCCTCCACTAATCGTTATTCCCTTATCATGTGTCTATACCCTGTGAAAGGCTCGATTGTAATCATATATTGTCTTTCTGCTGACTGGTTAGCATGCAACAAAAGCTTTTCACTATACCTCAGTACACGTGACAATAAACTAAACAAAACTAAACCATACAAATTATATTAGCCCTAAACTCTCATTACTACACTGGTAAAAATCTCCCACGTGCTGGATGTAGATTGACCTGAAGGTAGCTGCTCCTGTCTTATTCGCCAACTCCTGTCTAATGCAACTGAAATTGGCCTTCCTCCAATTCAAATACTTAATTCCAAACCACACAACTCCCTTTCCATCATTACTTTGAAACGTATGATCACTATCCCCAAAATGCTTGCCCACTGACATTTAATTTACTTTTACGTCTTCGTTAGGTCTAGCAATGCTCAACCCCAGAAAAATATCGATGAACTGGCATAAAAAGCCCAAGCCATCTCATCCTTTCACACAATGGCAATCCTATTTGGGGAGTTTTAAATCGTTTCCTAAAGTCACCCTATTTTACTTTCACCTCTCAGCGATTTGCCTATGCATCTGCTGTAGGAAGGAACTGCAGTTGCTGGTTTAAGCCGAAGACAGACAAAAAATGCTGTAGTAACTCAGCGGGGCCGGTAGCATCTCTGGATAGAAGGAATGGGTGATGTTTCGAGTCAGTCTGAAGAAGGGTCACGACTTGAACGTCACCCATTCCTTCCCTCCAGAGATAATAATAAACTTTATTGCAGACACGAGGTCCAACATTACATAAAAAATGCATTGCATATTAAATATCATAAAATACATATAAAATCTTAGTATATCACTTGTAAAAACATCATAAATTATATATTTTTTAAAAACACAATACATGTTAAAAATCCAGATTAAATGAATGATCAATGTCCTACAACGAGACTACGATACCAGTGTCTCCACAGCTGGGATTCGTAGCGTGTAGTGCTAACCCTTATGTTTGTCAAGGCCATAATAATCACATTTTTAGAGTCATTTATCCTGCAAATGAATTTATCCATGTGGTGTCTTTGGATAGCTTTTAAAGTACTGACTCCTGCAGTCACAAACATATTACTGGCACTACACCATCTAGGTTTCCTTAGTTCTCATGGCATCGTTATGTGCCACCTTTAGTCTCTGCATACTTGGCTTTCCATAGTTCAACCACAGGTGCGCAGTAGAGTGGTGTGCAGTATGCTCTAAATAGCGACATCTTCACCACATCTGCACACACACCAAATTTACGCAAGAGAATATTCGCCTATACATATAGCATGCATCGTTGCCTATAAATATCCTCATTATCTGTCATTTGTTCTGTAATAATATGCCCTAGATATTTTACCTTATTACAGACAGTAAGATTATTGTCAGACAATTTAAAATCAGGAAATTTTAGACATTTATCCTCTTTGGTTCTACAGATCATAACAGCACTCTTACTAGCATTATATTTAATGTCATGTTCCACACCATAAACAGAACATATAGTAAGGAGCTGCTGGAGACCAGCTCTAGATGGACTAAAGACCACAAGATCATCTGCATACATAATATGGTTCACTAAAATATTACCAATCACGCACCCAGTGTTACAGGCTTTCAATTGTTTAGACAGATCATCAATATATAGATTTTACTTCGGAGTCACGTGAGTGACTACGTGAAGAAGAACCCGTCCAGCATGCATGCGCAACATGAGCGTTCATGCAGTGCAACAGCGACAAACGGGAGTACAGGCGCTCCCGCTACAAGCTTAAAAAGACGGACCGTCAGGTAAGTACTTACTCTGAGGTCGTTATTGAAAACTTTGTTCTGCTTTGTGCTCTCCAGATTGAGAAAAAACTGGAAAAAATTAGCAAAGCACGACAAGGAAAAAAGACCGCCCCCCATTCTACTCCAACAGAACAGGAGCGTTCCATCAGTGTGGGGGCGAGAGGCGGCACCTGGACCGCACATGCTGCGATTCACAATCATTGATTCCGAGCCGAGCCCAGTACCGCTAGCGAAGCCTGACCAACAGCAGCGGACTGGAGGAAAATCAAAACAGAAAACTAACCGGCCGGTAATCTCTGATGACTCCGACCAGGAAGGCTCTCCGCCCCAGAAAGAACGGCAGAGGCAGCCGCCTGAGCCGCATGGAAAGGCTTATGGAGCAAATGCTCCAGCGAGACTTGCTTCGGGAGCTGGAGCAGTCTCGCCAAGGGAGTTCAGGCACTCCCCCAGTGTCTTACAATGCACTGCCCATCGCTTCCCCCTCAGCCGAGGGCAGCGTTGGTGACCAGGACTGGGCTGGTCAGGAACAGGGGTCACTGGCCGAAAATGTCGGGAGTACGCATGGGGTACAGGACCAGGAAGAGCTGCTGGGTTTGGTGAATCGCTACGTGGCTACACCATGAGCAGGGCGGCCGTTGCAGCCAAAACTGGTGGCCAGCATTGACTACCTGTTCTTCAGACCCCTACAAGAACAGGTAGTCAAAGAGGCACTAGAATTATATTCGCCTCCGGAGAACTGCATTTCGCTCAACGTACCGGCCGTTAACAGCCAAATCGGGGGGTACGTTGGGCAGAGTATCCGAAACCAGGAACTAAAATTGCAGCGTATCCTCAAGCTCCTGACCCCAGCTATTACATCCTATGCTCGTTCCGTGGATAGGGTGCACATGACCACCAACAAGCAAGACACTCTAGCTCTGCTGTGTAACACCCAATACAAAATAAACAACCTCCGTAAGGAGGTAATAAGACCTGTCCTTAACCCCAAATTTGCAGGACTGTGTAAAACACCAGCCTCAGAGCCACAGATCCTGCTATTTGGCAAGGACTTGTCAAAACAAGTAAAAGACTTAGAGGAAGAGTCCAAAGCATTCAGCCTCATGAGGGCAGGCCCCGGAACGAGCAGACCCACACAACCCAGATGGCAGTATCCCACCGCGGCCACCAGCCGACGTCAAACCCATGGGACTGGTGAAAGCTCGGGGTCCGCATACCATCCCCGAAAGCCTTTTTTAGGACAGGGCCCAGAGCGGACCCCATGAAAAATGCACCACCCCCAACCAGCAGTACATCCAGCAGCACACCGACGGATGAAGAAACCGAAGAAAGGCGCACACCCATAACTATGGAGGTAGGTGGGTCTGGTTCCTACCAGCATATGAAAAGTGGGGGAACTGTACTAACAGGGGGGAGATTACACCTGTTCATGGAAGCATGGAGGTCTATCACGAATGATAGTTATATACTTAACAGTATTCGTGGATACAAAATAGAATTAATTCAAGAAAACTTGCCACCAGCATGCACCCCAAAGGGTCTTTACCCTCTCAGTCAAAGAAAAACTAGAGGGTCAAGCAGACTGGTGAGGTTACTCACAAAAGGTATCAGTGAGAAATCCAAACATGAACCTTTGGAATATGTCTCAAATATATTTACCAAAAACAAAAAAGATGTTGGATGTCGCATCATCATTGACTTAACCTCACTAAATACCTTTGTTAAGTATATACTTTTAAAAATAGAAACATTTGTAACTGCCAAACAATTGATTTCCAAAGGATACTTTATGGCAAGCATCGATTTAAAAGATGCCTACTATTTAGTACCCATTCAAAAGGATCATCGCAGATACCTGAAATTTACCTGGATGGGGCAACTATGGCAGTTTAAAGTGTTGCCTAATGGCCTAACATCAGCCCCAAGACTAACTACCAAGATATTAAAACCAGCCTTGGCAACATTAGGAAACAGAGACATATTGTCATGGCATATCTTGATGATATTCTAATAGTAGGCAAAACCTAAATCAGCTGTATTAGCTACCAAACAATTGTTTGAAACCTTGGGATTTGTCTTACATCCAGATAAATCTAAGTTGACGCCATCCACAACTATGGACTATCTGTCTGTGACACGTCTGTGCCAGCAGAATAGGCACAGACGTGTAACAATTTAATGGTTAGCGATCGACCAACCATCCGATAAGTGGCAAGAGTAATTGGCAAAATAGTAGCAGCATTTCCAGCTACACAATTTGGACCTTTGCATTATCAAAACCTACAAAGGGCAAAAGTGCAGACGTTAAAACGACATGCAGGTCACTTTGACTGAACCATGAAATTACCCAGTGAAGCAATATCAGAGTTACAATGGTGGATAGAGAACATTTGGCATAGTTCCAGCCCTATCATCATCAATAACCCAACGTTAACTATACAAACAGATGCCAGTGCTCAAGGCTGGGGATCAACTAATAGCATATCCAGCACAGGTGGTAGATGGACTAACCTAGAATCATCTTTACTACAGCCACTGGGCATAAATTATTTGGAAATGTTGGGTGCGTTTTATGGTTTAAAAGCATATTCTACGAATATGCACCACTTGCATGTTCGTTTACAGATTGATAATATCATGGTGGTGGCCTATGTTAACCATATGGGCGGAATAAATTCGATATCATGTGACAATTTGGTCAACACAATCTGGCAATGGTGTGTCGATAGACATATTTGGCTATCAGCAACTTACCTACCAGGTCAGCTAAATAGAGTGGCAAACACCAGGTCACGCAGATTCAATTATAACACCGAATGGATGTTAAATCCCAAAGCATTTGCTAAAATTACAAAGCAATATGGCACACCAGATATAGATCTCTTTGCATCCAGACTAAATCACCAGGTACCAATGTATGTCGCTTGGGAACCAGACCCTGAGGCAACAGCGATAGATGCATTCGCGCTGGACTGGGGAAAATATTTATTTTATGCCTTTCCCCCCCTTCTGCCTCATCAGTCGGGTACTACGCAAAATGCAGATGGACTCTGCTTCAGGTATTTTGATAGTACCCGACTGGCCTACACAGCCATGGTTCCAACTGGTCCTCAACATGGTCATCGAAACCTCAATGACCTTTCCCAGTAGCCCAGACCTATTGACTCACCCGGTATCAGGCATAAGTCATCCATGCCATGACAAAATTAAACTACTGGGTTGCAGATTATGAAAAGACCACTGCTGGGCCTGGGATTGTCTGACAGGACTATCAACACGATGACAGCGTCCCACCGTATGTCCACCAGAAAACAATACCTATCGAGCAACAGGAAGTGGGAAAGATACTGCTCAAATACTGGAACTACATACTCATCTAGAACCATAACCAATATACTGGAGTTCCTGGCCGGCCTTCACCATAATGAAGGACTGAGCTACAGCGCCATCAATACTGCCAGAAGTGCTCTGCCAGCCTACTTAAAACAGGCACCAGGACAACAGGCCATAGGGTATCACCAGCTGGTGATCAAACTCATGAGAGGTATATTCAACTCCAACCCCCCTAGACCTAGGTACACCTAAATCTGGGATGTCAGTGTGGTCCTGACATACCTAAGGGGATGGTCACCAGCCAGGTCACTCACCCTGGAACAGCTAACCCTGAAGACAGTCATTCACTAGTCTCAGCACAGAGAGTCCAGTCCCTCCACTTACTGTGACTGGACAACATGGTTATAACACCAGACCGTGTCTCATTCACCATTCAGGAGCTGGTAAAGCAGAACAGGCCAGGAAATTCAGGCCTAGTTATAGAAACATAGAAACATAGAAATTAGGTGCAGGAGTAGGCCATTCGGCCCTTCGAGCCTGCACCGCCATTTAATATGATCATGGCTGATCATCCAACTCAGTATCCCGTACCTGCCTTCTCTCCATACCCTCTGATCCCCTTAGCCACAAGGGCCACATCTAACTCCCTCTTAAATATAGCCAATGAACTGGCCTCAACTACCCTCTGTGGCAGAGAGTTCCAGAGATTCACCACTCTCTGTGTGAAAAAAGTTCTCCTCATCTCGGTTTTAAAGGATTTCCCCCTTATCCTTAAGCTGTGACCCCTTGTCCTGGACTTCCCCAACATCGGGAACAATCTTCCTGCATCTAGCCTGTCCAACCCCTTAAGAATTTTGTAAGTTTCTATAAGATCCCCTCTCAATCTCCTAAATTCTAGAGAGTATAAACCAAGTCTATCCAGTCTTTCTTCATAAGACAGTCCTGACATCCCAGGAATCAGTCTGGTGAACCTTCTCTGCACTCCCTCTATGGCAATAATGTCCTTCCTCAGATTTGGAGACCAAAACTGCACGCAATACTCCAGGTGTGGTCTCACCAAGACCCTATACAACTGCAGTAGAACCTCCCTGCTCCTATACTCAAATCCTCTTGCTATGAAAGCCAACATGCCATTCGCTTTCTTTACTGCCTGCTGCACCTGCATGCCTACCTTCAATGACTGGTGTACCATGACACCCAGGTCTCGCTGCATCTCCCCTTTCCCAATCGGCCACCATTTAGGTAATAGTCTGCTTTCCCGTTTTTGCCACCAAAATGGATAACCTCACATTTATCCACATTAAACTGCATCTGCCAAACATTTGCCCACTCACCCAGCCTATCCAAGTCACCTTGCAGTCTCCTAGCATCCTCCTCACACCTAACACTGCCCCCCAGCTTAGTGTCATCCGCAAACTTGGAGATATTGCCTTCAATTCCCTCATCCAGATCATTAATATATATTGTAAATAGCTGGGGTCCCAGTACTGAGCCTTGCGGTACCCCACTAGTCACTGCCTGCCATTGTGAAAAGGACCCGTTTACTCCTACTCTTTGCTTCCTGTTTGCCAGCCAGTTCTCTATCCACATCAATACTGAACCCCCAATGCCATGTGCTTTAAGTTTGTATACTAATCTCTTATGTGGGACCTTGTCGAAAGCCTTCTGGAAGTCCAGATACACCACATCCACTGGTTCTCCCCTATCCACGCTACTAGTTACATCCTCGAAAAATTCTATAAGATTCGTCAGACATGACTTTGTCCAATGATTTCACCACTTCCCAAATGTGCTGCTATCCCATCTTTAATAACTGACTCTAGCAGTTTCCCCACTACCGATGTTAGACTAACTGGTCTGTAATTCCCCGTTTTCTCTCTCCCTCCCTTCTTAAAAAGTGGGGTTACGTTTGCTACCCGCCAATCCTCTGGAACTACTCCAGAATCTAAAGAGTTTTGAAAGATTATTACTAATGCATCCACTATTTCTGGAGCTACTTCCTTAAGTACTCTGGGATGCAGCCTATCTGGCCCTGGGGATTTATCGGCCTTTAATCCATTCAATTTACCCAACACCACTTCCCGACTAACCTGGATTTCACTCAATTCCTCCACCTCATTTGACCCGCGGGCCCCTGCTATTTCCAGCAGATCATTTATGTCTTCCTTAGTGAAGACGGAACCAAAGTAGTTATTCAATTGGTCCGCCATATCCTGGTTCCCCATGATCAACTCACCTGTTTCTGACTGCAAGGGACCTACATTTGTTTTAACTAATCTCTTTCTTTTCACATATCTATAAAAACTTTTGCAGTCAGTTTTTATGTTCACTGCCAGTTTTCTTTCATAATCCATTTTTCCTTTTCTAATTAAGCCCTTCGTCCTCCTCTGCTGGTCTCTGAATTTCTCCCAGTCCTCCAGTATGCTGCTTTTTCTGGCTAGTTTGTACGCATCATCCTTTGCTTTGATACTATCCCTGATTTTCCTTGTTATCCATGGATGCACTACCTTCCCTGATTTATTCTTTTGCCAAACTGGGATGAACTATTTTTGTAGTTCATCCATGCAGTCTTTAAATGCCTTCCATTGCATATCCACCGTCAACCCTTTTAGAATTAATTGCCAGTCAATCTTGGCCAATTCACGTCTCATACCCTCAAAGTTACCTTTCTTTAAGTTCAAAACCATTGTTTCTGGGCATATCCACCTGAACCACGGTTATGTGTCATGACTCACTTACTAAATTACATCAACAAGGGATCCCTGAGGGAGAGAAAAAGCCTTATAGGTCAGCCATAAGAAACGCCATGGCCGGGTGTCGAGCCAAACTATCTCAAGATGGCTCAAGCAGGTACTGGGAGCTGCTGGAGTAAATACTGACATATATACATCTCACTCCACCAGGGCAGCATCCACATCGGTGGCTAAGAGGATGGACGTGCCAATGGACCACATCCTGGCTACACCGGGGCAGTCCATGGAGAAAACGTCCCAAACGTTCTACAATAAGCCGCTAACAGAACCTGTATTGTTTGCAGAAAGAGTTTTAGAATCTGCAAATATATAATTTACGCCCGGGGGAGCATTTTATTTTTGTTATTGTTTAATAAATACCATTATTGTTTTACAAACAGATTCATGGTTGATTACGATAACATACTTCCTCCCTTGAATGACTTTGGCAGCGAGTGAAGTATGAACTGTTACACTGTTTGAAATCACAGAGCTTTAACATCACAGATCTTCATGTAGTCACTCACGTGACTCCGAAGTAAAATAGTAAGATTAAACGAGAACTTACCAGTTTGAAGTTTGATCTGTATTTTATGAGGAGTTACGATGAGGGATTACGTGCCCTCCGCTCCCACCCTCAATTATAGAGATCTTAGTTCTCCTTTTCTTTACTATGTTTATTTCAATTATTGTGTTTTCCTGTGATTCCACCACTGCTTTGAAGTATGTCGCGCATGCGTGCTGGACGGGTTCTTCACGTAATCCCTCATCGTAACTCCTCATAAAATACAGATCAAACTTCCAACTGGTAAGTTCTCATTTAATCTTACTATTAAAAAGGACTGGGGACAAAATTCCCCCTTGTCTAACACCATTGCTAACCCCAAATGGGGCTGAGACCCTATTGCCCCATTTTATTTGCATAGTCTGGTGGGCATACCAGTAGGCCAGAATTCTAACAATGTATTTAGGCACCCCTCTTTGACTCATATAGTGCCTGTATGAGTATAGTGCCTGTATGCCTTTGACAGATACTGCCTGTCCCGCTGAGTTACTCCAGCATTTTGCTTCTATCTTCTATGTATCTGCTCCTCTGTCTCCTGGTGTTAGGGAGCCTGTTGTATAATCCCAGCATAGGATTGTCCCTTTTTCATCTCGAAGATCGATCTCTTTCGGAGAGTCCTTCAAGGCATCATCACTGCAGTCATGTTTTCTCTGATCAATAATGCAATGAGTTCTACTCTTTTACAGCCTCCTTCACAATTGAAAATTCTGTACCCTGGAATGTTGTAAACAACTGTACAATGTCCATGGGATAAAGTATAAGAATCCTCAAGATTATATAAAAAATCAAGTTTGCAGGAAGAAACGGATAATTGTAACCAAACTACCCATTAGGGAATTATCAAAATTGAGTACAGCTTTGTATCACAGGCATATCTTCCCATGGTAGAAGATGGTGAGCAGTTGATCCCATTTATTTTATGATGGTCAGGTTAGTTTAAATTTGCCCAAATGCGTGCAAGGCTAGAGAAAGCAAATGCTATGGTAAGAATGTGTAGGAAGGAAATGCAGATGCTGGTTTACACCAAAGGTAGACACAAAATGCTGGAGTAACTCAGCGGGACAGTAGGAATGGATGACGTTTCGGGTCGAGACCTTTCTCCCAGTCTGAAGGAGGCATCAACCCAAACTGTCACCCATTCCTTCTCTTCAGAGATGCTGCCTAGGCCCACTGAGTTATATTAGAGTCCAGCATATTATGTCTAGCTATGGTAAAAAACTATGCCAAATACTTTCTGCACTTAAATTAAAAAAAACTTTTGGCAGCAGGAAAGGTGCATTAAATTGATATTAAATTCAATGTTTTTTTGGGCTTGCCTCCAGAGTATTCAAAAGTACACAAGGCCAAAGACTTCCAATATTATGTCTTACAAATGAATCCAATGAAGAGACTCTCCTTCATGTGCTCTGGCATTGCAGCTGATGCAAAGAAAGCAGATAAGTCATGCATCTGGATCACTTGCTGGAGGAGTCAAAATTGCCGTCAGATTGGAGCAAGGTCACAACCAGCGTCAATGGGTGGATATTGTGAGACACATTGGGGCGAATTATCATCTACATTAAATATGTAGCCCAGAGGCCCGTAACAATGGTGGTTTCCCAGCAGATGCCATGGCCTGGGTTGTGCATGGCAAAAGGTCTCTTTTAACATATCGAGAAGGAGCATTTGAGCAGGAGAGATCTACAATAATGAGCTATTCATGTGTGAAGGAAAGTCAGTATTGGGTGTCACCGTGCCTATCCATAATCCCCCTCTATACACCAATGCATCAGATGTACCATGCTCCTGAACTGTGGAGTATACATCTGGTAACGTTCAATGATTGTTTTTTGAATGAATTCAAATTATTGATGCAGTAAAAGATTATTCCCAGCAAAGGTTCATTAAATTATTCATTCAGCTCACGCCTATCAATAATAAGAGATCTCCAACTTAACATGATTAGTAAGTGCATAAAGGGTTATGGGGAGAAGGCAGGAGAATGCGGTTGAGAGGGAAAAATAGATCAGAGTAGCCTCAATTGACTGATTGGCCTAAATCTGCTTCTATCTTATGATTTTATGGCCTTGTTATCCCAGAAATTGGACTGGGGATAACATGCTATTTAATTAACTAATTGCAGTACACTCTGCTTGCACCCGTGAGTTGGAAGCAGCAATACCAGATGATCAATCAGGTTTATTATGATTGCACTGTGAAGCTTCGGACATCAGCCATGCTTCCAGAGGTAGCTCACCATATATGGAGAGATACAAATAACAATGCAAGGCAGTGAGCGAGTCGGTGATAGCCAATCATTTGGGACCCAGTTGAGACCCAGGGTTTAATGTCGAGCTAGAAAGAATAATGTTTCCCTGCTTTATTCCAATATATGCAGATACCAATCCATCCACAATGCTGTCTTTTGCATCAGGTCTCACTTCAAATTTCATAATTTTTATCCTTGCCAACCTTAATAGGTCCATATCCTGCAAGGTTTTTGAGATCCATTCCTGTCTTTCATTGCTACATCTATTCAAGCAATTTCCCCGTGAGCTTCGTCAGGTCAGTCCACATCCTTCAATCCTCCATCTTCGCCCTCTGTGCTTTACTGCTGTCATTTATCAGCTCCATCTTTCGTAAAGGGAGTTCTGATTGCTCCTGTCTTGGTCTTTCAATCTCTTTACCTCAATGTTTTAGTCCAGAGTCTCCTCAAAACCTTTATGGCCGTCAGGTCTCTTTTTTTCCCCCAATTCTTTGTTTTTCTTGACATTCATTCACTATATGTGAAGGCTGAGGCCATTTTGTGATATTAATGATAGCTGTTGTACCGAAGATTACCAAATCATTTACCCTTTTCCATCAATATGAACTAATTCTGAAACCTATGATTTAATCTCTTGCAGCAGTCGTAAGAACTCTCCGGTAGCAGGGTTTTAGTTTAGTTTAGTCTAGTTTAGTTTAGTTTATTGTCATGTGTACCGAGGTACAGTGAAAAGCTTTTGTTGTGTACCAACCAGTCAGCGGAAAGGAAATACATGATTGCAATCGAGCCATCCACAGTGTACAAATACATGATAAAGGGAATAAAGTGAATAACGTTTAGTGCAAGGTAAAGTACAGTAAAGATTGATCAAAGATAGTCCGAGGGTCTCCAATGAGGTAAATAGCAGCTCAGCACTGCTCTCTAGTTGTTGGTAAGATGGGTCAGACGCCTGATAACAACTGGGAAGAAACTGACGCTGAATCTGGAGGTGTGTGTTGTATGAATAATGATGTTGTCCTGGTCGTAGATCAGTTGGATGCACTGAAATGTATCTGCATCTGTAGATGAATGGTCTCTTGAGTTCCATCACTCGCTGTGTACACCCTGCGAATATCAAGCATTTGTGAGATCCATGTCAGCATTTCCTGCCACCGCTGTTGCAGCTTGCCAAGGCTGATGTTCTCCATCACCACCTGCTGGGACTAGGGCAAAAAAATAAAGTATGCGACTTTCAAGCATTTTACTACATCAGCTGGAAAACCTGTTGAGGCTTTCACAAATCGAAAGTAATGTGAAGTGTTAATGAGATTTAACCACAAGATCTAAAATCATTTCTGAATCAACTTGAAATCTAACCTGTTAGAATGGGCATAAATTGGTGTACAATTTAATTTACTTACAGAAGTATTTACTATTCAGCCCATCAAGTTTAAGCTGGCCCATGGCAGAACAATTCCATTGGCCCCATTGTCCATCTCCTTATTTCTCTAAGTTGAAAGGTACTGCAACTTACTCACTCTCACTTGCCCATTCAACCAGATTCCCTTTCTTCCCCAACCCCACACCACCCCTCCACTCCCTGTCCCCCAGCCTAGCCCACCCAGTCCACTTTGAATCTTTAGTGTGACTAATTAACCCAGCAAGATGTATTGGGATAAGAGGAGAAACAGTAGCACTGGTCAAAGACACGTGGAGATAATCTAATCTCCAGACATGAAGCAGGACCAAAGTTAGCTTTCTGTAGCCACGAAGCAGCAGTAAACACCACTATACCACCATATCATTTTCTGACCCCACGTATTTCAAATTAAAATTTGTGATTAATAGAAGTTTGTTTCAGTAGATTTTTAATTGAGAAGGCTGGTGCAATTTACCTGGGCAAAATTAAATTCAGCTAAGCCAAGATCATGATCAACAAAAACTCCAATCTGTTTCTCAGGTTGCTCGTATAATGAACTCTAAAAGCTTCCTCAAGACATTTTGCCTTTGGGAAGTGAATTCAAAATTTTCTGCAGAGCTCGAGATGTCCGCTAAAGCTTTAAAAATGGATAAAAGTGCCCTATCACTAAGAGTAACCTACCTTACTCTTTGAATCTCTATGACTCTGTAGCGTTTGTATCCAAATGCATTATTATGCACAAGAGGACATTGCATCTGGGGAAGATTATACCAATTGCACAGGCATCATGACTACATCAAGGCAGAAGCAGTCTAAAATATTGAGTGCAGTGGGACTGACAGCACTTAGGTTAAATATAAGGAGTAAATCAAAGTAATATTTTCACAAAAGCAATCCAGTTTCAAACAAAAGCTGTAGTCACTTTGTGTATTTGACCTACTACCAGACTCGGGTTGGGTGAAGCAGCTACAAGTGTAATACTGATTTAAACCTTTAGCACTTTTGAACTCTTTGACTGTCATTGTTGGCAAGAATTCTGAACCATTACATTAGTCACTCACAACTGTTTGCAAATAGCGATTGCTGAACCAGATTTAATGAACAGGTCACCGATCAGAGACAGGAATATTGCTACACCCTGCATGGATCCTAGTTGTGCAGTGCAGGATTGTGTGTGGGCTCCAGGCATATGAGGAAATGAACAGAGATGTTGTCAG
Organism: Leucoraja erinaceus; assembly: GCF_028641065.1. Lineage (NCBI taxonomy): Eukaryota > Metazoa > Chordata > Chondrichthyes > Rajiformes > Rajidae > Leucoraja > Leucoraja erinaceus. Next base: position 59,140,786 of record NC_073384.1, on the reverse strand, counting down.
TGGGTGGGGAGATCTCCATGGAACCAAACAGAAATTCCATGTTTTGTCAGATTCCACAGGAACCTTAAAAGCAAATGCTTCTCCCCCTGTGAGTGGCCTGTAAAATCACCATTAGCTCAATAGCTAGGCTGCTCTACCACCCCAACAGGACCAGGCCCTTCAGCCCACAATCACCTTGTTGAACATGATATCACTATCAGCATCTCACTTGCCTGCACGTGATCCATATCCTTCCATTCCCTGCATATCCATGTGCCTATCTGAAATCCTCTTAAATGCCACTATTGCATCTGCCTCGACCACCACCTCTGGCAGCATGCTTCATGGGAGAGTGTTGTCAAGCTGGAAAGGATACAGTGAAGATTTACAAGGATGCTGCCAGGGCTAAAGGGTGTGAGCTATAGGGAGAGATTTTATGTACTTCTTCCAGATCGCCCCTCAACTTCTGACATTCCAGAGAAAATGTTGCCTTTTATTGATGTTGGACTGCTTGCCTTAGCCTAACATTGATTTGGAACACCCTTTTCCTGGCAAGGACTGACTCCAGCAGCTTTAACTTGAGAATGAAGTGAATTGACAGGTGAGGCAAATGGCCATCAATTGAATATGATAGAACTCTCCACTGGGAATATTTGTCAGCAGGAAGTGAAAGTCAAATCTATAAAGCTTGACTCCATAGAAAATGCAAACCTCAGCCACTTTAGTTGAGTTACAACCAGAGTAAGTACTGAGGACAAATCAGGGACGTTACTCAATGACAATCTTTCTGATTTGTTGCTTCAATGAACATGAAACTTTAATGATCAAGTGAACGTCTGGAGGTAGCACGACCTCACCAGGGCGTTATAGAAAACTCCCTCATAAGTTTATCTCACTGCTTAGCAGGTTTCATACACACGTTTCAGCTATTTCCTCTGCTTTTGTGCTTCATTTTAATCCCTGCACACAGCTGCACTGGAGAAGTAAAGGTCACTTCATCCGACTTTTTTAAAATAGGCTCATTTCAGCCAAATCTGCATTGGGTCTTTTACAGACATAAATTTCACGCCGTTAAAAAAAAAACGATTTCTCAGCTGACTAATGGTGAGGATAGATTGGGAGCCATTATATTGAACTCTCCACTGGGATTATAATTGTCAACAAAAAGTGAAAGTTGAAACTAAAGAGCTTGACTCCATCAGTAAAATCCAAACCTCAGCCACTTTTTGAGGTCAGTGAGATGTAAGTTCTGAGGAGGTTTCAGGGGTTACTCATGAGTTCCATTTGTTATCAAATTCATGAGAGATGTCAAGGCACGTCCCCATGTACCCTCGCCTCACCAGGGCGTTATTCAATAACACATTTCTTTCACCTCACTGCAATGCATTTAGTAGACATTCATTTTTGCCTGTCTGCAGAGTTCTGTTAAGCTGCCAAAAATGCTTACAACCAATTTATATTCATCTCACTGAGCTGTATGCGGCACTGTTGCCAATGGCATTACATTGACACCAATTTAGGAAAATATAACACAATGCATTTCAAAATCAGTCGAACCAAATTTTTTAAGTGTCAATAATTGTGCACTGGAGACCCAAGGAACTGTAGATGATGGTTTACAAAAAAAGACACAAAGTGCTGGAGTAACTCAGTGGATCAGTGTGAAGTACAGTCCAACTTGAAACATGACCTATTCATCCCCGCCAGAGATGCTGCCTGATCCATGAGTTACTGAGCGCTTTGTGGATATGATAGTTCCATTTAGAATCATAATTCATAGAAATTATGTGCAGGAGTATCCCCATGTACCCTGCCCAGCCTGTTACTTCCATAACATATTTCTTTCACAGCCTGATCATCCAACTTTAGTAGACATTCATTTTTGCCTTGTCTGCATACCCCCTGATCCCCTTAGCCACAAGGCCAAACATCTACTCCCTCTTAAATATAGCCAATGAACTGGCCTGTACTGCGGCACTGTTGCCAATGGAATTCCATTGACACACCATTTAGGAAAAAATCTTCTCAATCGTTTTTAAAGGAATCCAGTCGAACCAAATGTTTTAAGACTTCCCCAACATCCGGAACAATCTTCCTGCATCTAGCCTGACCCAACCCCTGTAAGAATTTTGGTTTACATAAGAAAGACTCAATCTCCTAAATCAGTGGAGAGTGTGAAGTACAGTCCAACTTAAAACATGACCTATTCATGCCCGCCAGAGATGCTGCCTGATCCACTGAGTTACTCCAGCGCTTTGTGTCAGATATGATAGTGGCATTTAAGACACTTTTGGCTAGGCATATGAATATGCAAAGAATGGAGGGATATGGGTTATTTGTTGGTAGGGAAGTATTGGGCGTGGCTTCAAGTTTGGCACAGATATTGTGGTTGAAGGGCCTGTTCTTGTACTTTACTGTTCTATGTACTATGTGGCATATAGTGTGCATTGTTCAGCATTGCAAACGGAGGATTAAGGGCCTGTCCCACTTTCCCGAGTTACTCACGAATTCTCCCGAGTTTTCCCCTTGATTCAAACTCGGAGAATGTTCGTAGCGAGTCCGTAGGAGGCCGTAGGAGTCCATAGATATATCGTAGCAGCTCGTTATGCCAGCTGTAGGTACTTGGGGCACCAGGTAAGTCGGGACGTTTTTTCCAGCATTGCAAAAAAAGTCCACGAGTTAAAAGATATTCGGGAGGAGGAGTTCGAAGATCACAAAAATCTTGATTTTGTTTTTTAAGGTCCTTTCAACTCGGCAGACAACTCGGTAAAGTGGGACAGGCCCTTAAATATCTCTCTTGCAACAACAATATATTTTCCACCAACTCCACTGGGAACAATATTCTGCGCTGAGAACTATATCCTGTCCTCTATATCCTTCCTTTTGTTCTACTTGAGTTTTAATTGATTGTATTTATGTATAATATTATCTGATTTGATCGCAAAGCAATTTATTTCACTGTACTTCAGTGCATGTAGCAATAATAACCATTTTGATTCAATTATACTTTATTGTCACATGTACGTAGATACAATTTAATGTTTTGTTTTACATACAATCTGGTAAAATCAAACAAGTGGCTGGCGCCGACAATATTTCAAAAAATCACCGAATATTCCCGAAATAATATAGTGTGGAATAATACCTAACCTAATCAGGAGGACCGTAAAATCCAATAGACAATAATCACCACCTACACTGCCTTTACGATTTGAACATAAGCCTGTTTGCTTAAATAATTCTGGCAGCAACACTTAAAGAGACTCACAGGCAAACTGATACAATAAAGACAATGAAGGATACAATCTCAGGTCCCTGCTGCCTCAAGGTCACTGTGGGCATATGTGGATGCAAATGTCTGCATGCAGTGCATGTGTATTGTGGAACACCTCAGCGCTTAGGTTGGCAGGAGAACAGAAAAGGTGGCTCAGACAAGGATATCTAATGTTCCTTCCATTCTATTGCCTGTAAACCTTGCCTTTGCTCAGGATTTCACCTAACTTGGCTGAGATCCTCGACTAGCCATCTGGGGAAAGCCGGTGTGGCACTCTCAGCCAAGGCCAGGCTCTCATCTAAATTTTCAGGGCTTTTCGTTACTGCAGCACCATTAGATTTGCGGTCAGTTGGGACCGCATTAGTTATTGTAATTATTGGTGTTCAGATGGGACAACAATAATCACAAGAGTTGCTCGCAGCAACTAGAATGCCCACGATTAAAAAATAACATGCCAAAATATTTAATGTATATTTAAATTCTCTCTCTCCAGGTAGGCAGGATGCTTGGAAACCGCTGAGCTCGGCCTTGAAGGCTGGAGAGCTGAGGAGGAGGGAGCCACTGGCAAGGAATGACATGAGGAGTGGGCTGGTAAGAGAGGGTATTTCCTCCAGCACCTTCAAGGTCAGCTGCAGGATTTCAGATTTCATGTTACATGCGGATTTCATGTTTCATGGATTTTGTGTTTTTTTTTAAGACTGTTGGCAGATTAATTTCTATCAATTTCCCACCTGGGGTAAATAATATTCTATCGTATCATAGGAGGCGCCCCGACAACATAAAGCTGGTCGAATGAGGAGAGAGATGTCGGTGTGCAGGTCAGCCGATCGAGAGCGATGGAGGAGGCCTTGCAGCAGCTTGGGGCTTACCTGGATCGGGACCACTCCAGTGCATTGAGCACATGGACCTTTTTATAAATGTCGCAAAAATATAGCGACCTGTGCATGTGTGATTAATCTAAAAATTAATTTCATTGTGCAGTGCATATCTGACAATAAAGCACTACTGAACCATTGAACCATTGAGCATGTTCAGTAAATTCAGGAGTTGACCTGGGGCAGATCAGTCAGTTGACCTGGGGCAGATCAGCAGATCAGTGGCTTGCGGGGCCAAGTATTGCTATTAATTTTGGTTTATTATTGTCATGTGCACAGGGCTTTGTGCGATTTATTGTGGTCTTGGGCAGAGCAGTTGCCATACCAAGCTGTGATGTATCTGGATAGGATGCTTTCTAGACGTTTATAAGAATCTACCAAATTGGAGACATGCCAAATTTCCTCATTCTCCTGAGGGTGAAGAGGCCTTGGTGTGCCTTCTTGGTGGTCACATCAACGTGATTGAAACAGGACAAATTCTTGGTGATATTCACACTCTTGAACTTAAAGCTTTTGACCATCTCCACATCAGCGTCTTGATGCAGACTGCGCATGTACACCACCCGCCTCCTGAAGACGATGACCACTTCCTTTGTTTTGCTGATATTGAGGAAGAGGTTGTTGTCTTGGCCCCATGCTACTAAGCTCTCTAACTCCTTCCTATGCTCCATCTCATCACCACGTGACAACCAGTCCATTACCCGCAATGTCATTTGCAAACTTCGAAATGAAATGAAATGAGAGCACAATCATGAGGGTAGTGGGACAATTGTAACGGACTAAGGATGCAGCCTTGTGGGGCACCGATATTGAGAATTATCGTGGAGGATATTTGGTCGCCTATCCTTACTGATTGTGATTTATGGGTCAGGAAGTCAAGGATGCAGTTGCAGGGGCGGGTGCTGAGTCCCAGCTCCAGGAGAGCCCAGGTGTGTACATTTGGAATGAGGAAGTGTTGAAGCTACAGTCAATATATAGAAGCCTGACGTTGGTGTCCTTAATACCGATCAGTTCTAGGGATGAGTGTAGGCAGGGATATGGCATCTGCCGTCAGCCTGTTGTGGCGGTGGGCCAATTGCAGTGGGTCAAATCTGTCTGAGAAGCTGGAGTTGATGTGCGACCTGGAGTATTGTGTGCAGTTTTGGTCTCCTAATTAGAGGAAGGACATTCTTGCTATGGAGGGAGTGCAGCGTAGGTTCACAAGGTTAATTCCTGGGATGGCAAATCTGTCATATGCTGAGAGAATGGACTGGCTGGGCTTGTATACTGGAATTTAGAAGAATGAGAGGGGATCTTATTGAAAGATATAAGATTATTAAGGGTTTGGACATGCTAGAGGCTGGAAACATGTTCCCGATGTTGGGAGAGTCTAAACCAGGGGCCACAGTTTAAGAAAAAGGGAAAAGCCATTTAGAACGGAGATAAGGAAATATTTTTTCACACAGAGAGTTGTGAGTTGTGGAATTCTCTGCCTCAGAGGGCGCGGAGGCCAGTTCTCTGGATACTTTCAAGAGAGAGCTAGATAGGGCTCTTAAAGATAGCGGAGTCAGGAGATATGGGGAGAAGGCAGGAACGGGGTACTGATTGTGGATCATCAGCCATGATCACATTGAACGGCGATGCTAGCTCAAAGGGCCAAATGGCCTATTCCTGCACCTATTGTCTATTGTCTATTGTACCCGAGTCTCTAGCGCTGAAAGCACAAGTCTACCGCTGTGCCACTGTGCCGCCCCAGTTGGTGCCAATATTATACGTAATGTTCAGATGCTTCAAAGGAATGAAATCCAACATCCAGGCAAATGTTAAGTCCTATTTTTAATGTTATCTGTGCTTGAAGTGAAATGTTTAATTATTTTAAAGTGTTTTAAATGTTTAAAGAGATTCGTTTTAAATTTTTTAATTATAATTTCATTTTCAATATCCTTTAAAAGCTTCTGGATTTCGGGGGTATTCAGAAATATTAACAACTTTGACAGATGGGAATGTGGCTTTTCCATCTGTCAAAGGTTTTCTCCGTAGTTGCAGGCTGGGGGAGGAGAAGGGGAGCTAGTTCTGGGGTTAGAATGGGGAAGGGGACATTTTCTGGGGGTGGAATGGGGAACGTGGGACTGTGTTCAGACTGGAGGGGGAGAGGGGAGCTTGTTCTGGGTGGTGGAGCAATGAAGGGGGGTTTGTTCTGGCCTACAAATATATTCTGATTACACTGCACAAGGTATTGATGTTACATGGGGCCACTCTGGAGGCTCTATGGATGACATTTAAGCACTTTGGAGGCTCTATGGATAGCCGTTGGGTGCAAGTGTGGGACAATTGGGTATTTCAGCTATGGATGCAGGTGAAGAGCAGCACAGTGACGCAACAGTACAGTTGCTGTCTTATGGCGCCAGGGACCCGGGTTTGATCCTGAATCCGGGTGCTGTCTGTATGGAGTTTGTACATTCTCCCCATGAGGTTTGCAGGTAAATTGGCTTCAGTAAAATTGTAAATTGTCCCTAGTGTGTTGGATAGTGTTAGTGTGGTGATCGCTGGTCGGCCAGGACTCAGTGGGTCGAAGGGTCTGTTTCCACACTGTATCTCTAAAATCCAAAGTCTAAAGAGGCACTCACCAAAACCCAGGCCCATGTATTGTTCATGAGCAAGGGCCACTCAATCCACCATGAGTATTGGGCGACACAGTGGCGCAGCAGTACAGTTGCTTCCTTATAGCACCAGAGTCCCAGGTTCGATGCTGACTATGGGTGCTGTCTGTATGTAGTTTACACAATCTCCCTATGACTGGTGGGTTGTCTCTGGGTGCTCCAGTTTCCTTCCATATTTCAAAGACATGCAGGTTTCTAGGTTTAAGAAGGAACTGCAGATGCTGGACAATCGAAGGTAGACAAAAATGCTGGAGAAACTGGAGAAATATTTCCTTCGCTCCATAGCTGCTGCCTCACCCGCTGAGTTTCTCCAGCATTTTTGTCTACCTTCAGGTTTCTAGGTTAATTGGCTTCTGTAAATTGTCCCCAGTGTGCAATGTATGGGTGATCGCTGGTCGGCGCGGACTCAGTGGGCCGAACGTCCTGTTTCTACACTGTATCTCCTAACTAAGCAATGTCAGCCGCAGGTTTTCATCATCACATTTTAATGCTAACTTGGCAAATGGGAACCAAAAGCTTGTTTGGTCATCTAGTTTTGTTAGAAAACAAACACAAAACCAGAGACCAAAGAAGCCACCAACTACTCCCATTGACATGGACATGAGAGAAACGTGAGAGAAACATACAATGATGCAGTTACAAAACTGGATTAGCAACCCAGGACCTATTGCGAAATTATGAGTTTGGGCAAGCATCACGAAAATGTAAATTATTGATGCTGAATCAATATTAAATGGACAAATGCTTCATCATTGCCTCCACGAGAATGGATCTTGACACCATGTCTAACATGGTTAACCATAAAGCTGAAAAAGCTTCCAAATAATATTTTTAGAGAGATGGACACAAAATGCTAGAGTAACTCAGCGGGTCAGGCAGCATCTCTGGATAGGAAGGAATGTGGGACGTTTCGGGTCAAAACCCTTCTTCAGACTTCAGACCCATTCCTTCTCTCCAGAGATGTTGCCTGTTCTGCTGAGTTACTCCAGCATTTAATGTCTATCTTCAGTGTAAATCAGCATCAGCAGTTCCTTATACACCGCCATCACTATCTTTGAACCCAAATAAGAGGATTTGTTCAACCGGATTGGGAACTTAGTGATGTACAGGAAAGTGGGAGCCTTCATGGATTTGGGTCAAAGAAAGAAAAAAAATTCTGCTTGGAATCAACATTTCCAAATATATTTCCACACTTCATTCAGGAGCAAGTAAACCTCCAATAGAAAGTGGATTTCTCACTAACAATAGAGCATAATTTTGGATACTACGTTAATGGCATTGACTCTCAATGTAGGTTTTACACATCCAGAAACAAACTCTAAATAAACTAATTTCAACTAATATAGACATTGAATTTTCCAATCTCAAATAATAACCCTCTCTTATCCCCCCCCCCCCCCCCCCCCCCCCCCCCTAACCCAACCTCAGTGTGAACACATTTTTCACACCATCTCCCACCACTCTAATCATCCTCCTTCCTGCCCCTCCTCCGTATGCCATGGTGGCTCTCCATGGACAACAAAAACTCATATGTCAGGCTGTTATTCATTAACTACAGCTCGGCGTTTAATACGATCATCCCCACCAAGGTGGTTACCAAGCTCTCAGATCCGGGTCTCTGCGCATCCCACTGCAATTGGATCCTCGTCCACAGACCACAGTCTGTTCGTATTGGTGGAAATATGTCATCCTCCATGACAATCAACACGGGAGCACCTCAAGGCTGCGTGCTCAGCCCCCTGCTTTACTCACTCTATACTCATGACTGTGTAGCCGGTCATTGTGCGAACTCCATCATCAAGTTTGCCGACGACACCACTGTTGTGGGACGAATCACTGATGGTGACGAGTCAGAATAGAGAAGTGAGATCGATTGACTGACCAAATGGTGCCAGCACAATAACCTGGCTCTCAACACCAGCAAAACCAAGGAACTGATTGTGAACTTTGGAAGGAGTAGGATAGGGACCCACAGTCCAGCTTATATCAAGGGTCAAGAACTTCAAATTCCTGGGCGTGCATATTTCCGAAGATCTTTCCAGGTCCCAGCACACTGATGCAATTATAAAGAAAACACAATTGCACCTCTACCTCCTGAGAAGACTACGGAGAGTCAGTTTGTCAAAGAGGACTCTCTCGAACTTCTACAGGTGCACAGTAAAGCGCATGCTGACTGGTTGCATCATGGCTTGGTTCGGAAACTAGAGCGTCCAGAAGTGGAAAAGAATGCAGAAAGTTGTGACCACTGCCCAGTCCATCATCGGCTCTGACCTCCCCACCATCAAAAAGGCTGCCAGCATCATCAAGACCAAACTCTGAACTATAACAGGCTATTGCACTTTATCACCATCCTGGCCACACACTCATCTCTCCTCTGCTATCAAGTAGCCTGAAATCAGGTACAGGAGCCTGAAATCTGGTACATCCAGGTTCATGAGCAGCTTCTTCCCCACAGCCATCAGGCTACACACACACACAACACACACACATATACACACATACACTCACACATACACACCCACACACATACACACACAGACACTCACACAGGACACTCTCACACACACAGACCACACACACACACGCCTTCACACACAAAACAACACCCACACACTCACACACACTCAGTAAACTACACTCACAGGCCTCCTCCCAATTGCACAGACACACACACAACACACCTCTGCACTAAGCGGAAGTGACGAAATGAGCGGGGCTTTTGAACCAAACACAGTCGGACCTACTAAAGCATTTATTCCTTCCAAACAGTCGGACCTAATAAAGCATTGCATTTTCAAGCACAGGTAGGGCAGCAGGCCAAACAACTCATGGCATTGTCATTAACGCCTAACAAATCATTTATTGCAAGTGCATTGCAGACTCACGGTACAGTTGATTCACAGCTTAGAAGGAGAGTCGTGGCCTCTCCCTCGCGATCTTGCAGAGTGACTGAGTCACGTCCAGGCATCCGGGGTTTTATAGTCCTGCACCCCACCCCGGAAGGGGCGTAAGCTTTATCGCGGTAATTGACAGGCGAGAGGATCTCAAGGTTTTTTAAACACACATAACTTTTTTATTTTTCGATGGGAAAAATCCTCGGCGCCTGCTCAGCGGAGGAGGACTGTGACTAAGATGGCCCAAAATCATAGCGATATATGGTAGCATTTTTTCTAAACTCAATATACAGCGCAGACAGGAAGTGGTCAAGATGAGACTTTTAATTATATAGATATATGGTCTATGCTATATAGACACACTGAACTGTTCTGTATTTATCCTTACTATATTCTGTTGTGCTGCAGCAAGCAAGAATTTCATTGTCCTATCTAGGACACATGACAATAAACTCTCTTGACTTTACTTGACTTGACTCCTATCCCAAATCTTTCTCTCCAACTTTATATTGCATCTCCTCTTCTTTCCTTATTAGACACCCTTTTTATCTCCTTTTCACCTCTGGCCTATGTCCCTTACCCAATCCATCTGCCAATAATTCCTCCTCTGCAACCACTCCACCACTTGCCAGGCTTGGCCCCACACTCATCTCTCTTTTCAAGCTTTCTTTCCCCCCCAAACTTATTGCAGTTCTTCATTAGAGGGCTTTCTTAAGACCAGTTTTAACAAATCCTGTATTTGTTTTCCTGAGACAGATTCAAAAAAGCATGACTCCAAGAGAAACCTAATATCTGCACAGCTAATAAAAAGTTGCAAACAATCAAAAAAATCAAGCGTTCTTTGAGAAAATAACTTGAAATTCTATTTATAGTTGGATGTTAGGAGAAAATTAAAAGGAAAACTCTTACCATGCATTATTGATGTTACTTTGCCTGCTATTTTAACAATTCCTTGTATTTCCATCAAAACATGGGCAAAGTGATGTTAATATTTTACACAACCTTGTTAGATTTTAATGAGATTTTGATTAATGTATTTACTCTGACGGTTATAAATATATATGTAAGTAAGTACTTTTCAGCCAATCCCCAATCTTGAATTTGCAATGAATATTGGAGGTGATGTGATTTGGGTCAATTTCATGTGAATAACAACTAATTTGAAATGTACATAGTCAATTTGTGAAATAAGTAAATATCATAGCAAGTGTAAGTAGTATGGATTTCCTAAGTTTAAACCTGCTTCCATGTCTGCACAATTGATTTTTTTTTCCCTTTATATTATTCATTTATATTTTGATTTTTTTTAAATGCATTTGGCCAAGAGACTGAGAAAAAATCAAGTATTGTACTTGTTAGCAAATTTTCCTGCTACCGATAGTTTATTTGGTCATTGTGAAGAGTCTTTGTTAGTACAGAAACAAATGTTTCTTTGCTTCACATATACTCCCAAACAATCTCACACATTTTAAAATCCATTCAAACTCATGACCATCACCATGAAGCCCAATATTTATTTCTCATTCCTAATTGCTCTTAAACAGAGTAGCTTTAAAGCCAATTTCATTGGTTCATTCAGTAGTTTTAGAAAACAAGGATTACTGAGAATAGGTGAGAAGGATTAGCAATTATTGAATACTGGAGCAGATTCAGAGGTTGCACCAGTTACTCCAACTACAGAATATTCTCTAATATTCAATTATGAATCAATCACATTCCCCTGGGTCAGGAGTTACTTATCTGGCCAGATCAGGCAGACACAGGAAATGTTCTTCCTATGAGGACATTATGAATCAGATCAGATTTTTTAAACAATTTGATAGTTATATAATCGTGAATGATAGTACAGTAGTTTAATTAGCTCCATTTAAATCCCCCAGTTTCCTTGCTGAGATATGAACTCTTTGGGTTATTAGTTCACATCTTTGAAATATTAGTCCAGTGAGTTACTGTTTCCCTTAAATATCAAATATTTAGCTATACATTTATATTGGGCCCTTAACTAGACACTGGGTGTTTAATGTCCAATTTCTTAACATCATAAATATTTATCTTAGGGCAAAATTGAAATCTTAATGGGAGTCTGAAGAGTTCCTAAATATCTGATTTATGTTTTCTTATGCAAAGGCAATTAAACTACTCAACATCCTTGTTGTAGTACTGAAGACTTATGCTTCAGAGTTAGCTGTGACTCCAGATAAGCTCTTCAAGGACGGTTACAATATTGGCGTCTATTCAGCAGAGTGGGGAGATTACTCATGTTTAAGCTCTTCACAAAAAGCAGAACAAATCCAGTCCATCCTGAAGAAGGGTTCCAATCCAGAACGTTGCCAATCCATATTCTCCAGAGATGCTGCCTGTCCCATTGAATTATTTCAGCACTTTGTGTCTCTTTTGGTAAACAACTGTCTATAGTTCCTTGCAGTCAAGAGTTAAGAGTGTTTTATTGTCATACTAGACCAAGTGGGACATGTTGGGCCCTGTCCCCCAACCCGGGGGGGGGGCGTGGCGTCACAGGGGAGGACTGGTTCCTGAACGTGGCATCGGTGCTTACCCCGGAGACAGGCGCCCCTTGGAGCCAATCACCCTTTCACCCATTCCCCCAACGTAACCCGTTCCCCCAACACAACCCGTTTCCACCACTCGCTCACTGTGCAGATCGTTTTAAACTAGGTAGGGCATTGTGACATCATAACTGCCTAACTGCCAGTGCAGATTTGAAGAAATCCAACTTTTAAATGAAACTTTTAAATCTCCCCCACTGTGTCCCTCTCCTTACAACAGAGATCAGCAGCAGAGAGCAGCAGAGATCACATTGTGATGTCAATTTGGTTTTCAGAATCTTCACGGCAGCTTGTGTGAATGAGATCCCATTGTGATTGGTGGGACTGTGTGACATTGTGACATCATCACTGGAGGCTGCTAGAAAAGTCACACTCTCAGAAGCCGATTTTGGCTTTTTTTAAATGTAATCATCAATAACTTGAAAAATAGCATCAAATCTGAAGGGTCTGAATTAGTCAATATGATTACGGCGTGGAAGGGAAACATGTGAGTAAGAATGTTGACAATTTTCAGCACTACCGCATAGCATTTTGACGAAGATACAAAAAAACGCATAGATAGATACATACAGACACACATACCTACATACACACATACATACAGACACACATACATACAAGATGAGACTTTTAATAGTATATAGATAGATGTTGCACAACAGAACAATGCAATTCTACTTTCAGCAGCACAACAAATGTGTAAACATAGTACTCAGTAGATCCTATAATGAACAACAAAAAGATGTTCAATAACATATTTTTTTAAAATATGGTGAAAAAGCCCAATATAGCCCTTATATATGTTGAATATACGTGAATATAGCCCAAAGTGGAATCAAGCCAATCATATTTCAGAGTTCAGTTGGTGTTCGCTGTGTTCAATAGCCTGAAGATTGTTGGGATGAAGCTGATCCTGAACCTGGATGTTACAATTTTCAGCCTCCTAAAACTTATTTCCATGGAAGGAATGATATGTGAGCCAGGCTGGCATGGGTCCTTGATGGGTCCCTGGGTGATGCTGGTTGCCATTGTGAGGGTGCTCCTCCTATTGATCCATTCAATGTGGGGGGTGGGGTGGTCAGTGCCCATGATGGAGTGGGCAGTGCACACCACATTTTGTAATCTCCTCCACACCTAGACGTTGAGTTGGAGAACACGGCCGCGATGGAACTAGTCAATATGATCTCTACCGTACACCGGTAGATGTTCAAGATAATATTTGTCGACATACCGAATCGCTTCAATCTTCTAAGGAAGTAGAGGCGTTGATGGGCTTTCTTTATGATTGCCTCAATGTGCTGAGTCCAGGCCAATCAATTACTACCTAATCATCGCAATTATCTAAGTGAAGGAAGTTGATGTGGACGCCACTTTCAAATTATTATTTTTCATGCTCACTTCCAAGTTTGCATTTCACCAGGACCACTGAGTGCTAGACCACATAACAACCTTGCTCCAAATATGGACAAAAACAATGGGGTGTCACGGTGGCACTGCGGTAGAGTTGCTGCCTTACAGCACTAGCAGTGCTGGAGACCTGGGTTCAATCCTGACTACAGGTGCTGTCTGTACGGAGTTTGTATGTTCTCCCCTGGACAGTGTGGGTTTTCTCCGAGATCTTTGGTTTCCTCCCACACTCCAAAGACGTAAATGTTTGTAGGTTAATTGGCCAGGTATAAGTGTAAATTGTCCCTTGTGTGTGCAGGATATTATTAATCTGTGAGATCGCTGGTCAGTGCGGACTCGATGGGCCGAAGGGCCTGTTTCCGCGCTGCATCGCTAAACTAAACTAAACTAAACTAAATAAGTGTCCGCTCTTGGCATTAAGGCAGCTTCTGATTAAGCATGGCATTTAAGAGCACTGTAAAACTAAAGGCAATAGCTATCAGTGTGAAATAACTCCAATTCTTAGAATGTTGCACAACAGAAAGAAAGACGGTTGCAGTTGCAGTTGCAACCCAGGCTGTCAGTGCAGATCCTCAGTCCTAGGTCCAGCCATCTTAAGCTGTTTCATCAATGATTATTCTTCCATCACAAGATGAGAGGTGGAGGTGTTCGCTGATAGTAGCACAATGTTGAATTATATTCACCATCCCTCAACAATTGAAGCAGTTTCAGGACTGGAAAAATAATGGTCTTAATTGAATTTAACATTGATGAAGTATAACCTGTAGAGGTATGTTCAGCTTCTGTTTCACATTATGGTCTGATACCCTCCCCCACCTTCAAAAGAGATTTGCCATTCACAAGTGTAATTCTACCTAAAAAATAAAATTGAATCTGGAGTACTTATATTTACAGAGCTGTGAAAGTTCCCCCATTAGTCTGACAATGCTGCTGCCACCCACAATAGTAATTGCCCTGTAATTAGAAGATGGAGTTAATTGGAAGGTTGACTATAATTTTAGTTAATTCTACAAGCAAGTTACTGCCTTGATTATATTAATAGACTAGTGCATTGATTTAATTCATTGTGAAGTTATGCCATGGGTGACAATATTCAATATTCAACAAATTCCTTTTTGGGTGATATTCCCAAGTATGTGGGCTTTCAGCGTGCTTGTTAATGTCGATGTGTGTGATGTTGTGTAACTAAGAGTAAGTTTGCACAAAGTCACACTGATGGTAATGCCTGACCACCTTTTCCAAGTCACCTCACAGAAATGTGAATTCTAAACCAATATAGTGAAACCAGTATAGATCATAGCGAAAGCACACAGATTGCCCCTAGTGTGTAAAGTGCATAACTGGGATAACATTGAACTAGTGTGTAGGTGATCATTGATCGGCACAGACGCGGTGGGCCAAAGGGCCTGTTTCCACACTGTATCACTAAACTAAGCTAAATAACTATTCTGCATTTATGGAAGATGCCGGTTACATCCGAGGTTATTTTCAATGGAAAGTTTTAAAAAAGCATGCAGCTTTAAAATGTGAGGCCAATCTATTTATGTTAAATTTCATTCACCCAGGTTAGATTAAAACAATACCGAGTATTTTTGTGGTCTTTTAAAATCATGCTCAACAGGCAGGGTACGGGCCAACTGCAGAGAGTTCAGGGACTAATGTAATTGGAAGAGGTGAATGTAATACAATACAAAATCTAACCTTCAACCATCTGTGTATTCAGACTGTGTATTCAATCTGAAGAAGGGTTTTGGCCCGAAATGTTGCCTATTTCCTACGCTGATTAGTCTGAAGAAGGGTTTCAGCCCGAAACGTTGCCTATTTCCTTCACTCCATAGATGCTGCTGCACCGTTAAGTTTCTCCAGCACTTTTGTCTATCTGTGTATTCCCTATTAGTCCTTCATACTACCTTGTCATTTTTTAAGACAAATACTTTATTGTGGTCCAGATCCTCCATACTATAAACCCTGTTTAAATGCTGGTTGATGTATCAATTTGGGATTGAATTAGTTGCAGAATGCACATTGAAAATGACAAACTGACATAACATAGGATGACTTACATCTATTGCTTCTCCATTAAGGTTTCAGGGTTACTGAAGAAGCCTCAGAATCTCTGTCAGCCCTTCACAATTCCAAGGGATCTCTGTTGCTAGAATATAATAACAACCTGCCATGTTCTGAGATGCTCATGTTTTGTTCCACTGGGGATGTGGGGAGTGAATCTTAGGCTAACTCACCCGTTTAACCCATAGTTTAAAGATAGTTCATACTAGGCCCATTTTGCTGCTGTAAGTATAAATGTCATCCTACTGTTGCTGGTTCATATGACAATTAAACACTCTCTCTCTCAAAGATAGCAATTTCCTTCATCATCATCAATATCCCGTCGACTGGAATCAAACACGCAGCCCACTGGGTTCATTATCATTTTAGAAGAAACATTTCTTCCTCTGCTTTTTTTTAAAATCAAGGCGAACAAGAAGCTATACATTTTTGTTTAAAATTAACCAAGTGTAACTCAGCCATTTTAACCAATGAACACTTAAGTTTCAGTGTGCAATGTCAAAACTTTGTTTCTAGATCATAGTGCCATCATCTGGTAACATGTTGTATTGCAGGCTAATGAAAAATTATAGAACCAGTATGTTATCAAATATACGAAAAGCAGAGTGTACTGAAAGGATACAGCAGGTTAGGTCAATGATCGATGCTGCCTGATCTGCTGACAATCTCTAATATTTTGTATGAACATTGAATTCTCCAATTTTAGGGAACCTCTAACAATGCCCCCCTCCACCATCTTCCTCCTCCCTCCCACCCTTGTGATCCACTTGGACCTGTACCTATTTCTCCCCTCCCCCATCACCTTATATTCGTTCCAATATTGGCTTCACAATGTTTGAACAATCAATCTGAAGAAGTGTCCCAGATCGAAATGTCGCCTCTCCATGTTCTCCAAAGATGCTGCCTGACCCATTGAATTACACCAGCACTTTGTGGCTTTTTGTGTAAAACAGCATCTGCAGTTCCTTGTTCCTCCAGCATTTTCTGTTTTTATTTCAGATCTTGAGGATCTGCAAGTTTGTATAATTTTCAAATCTTACTTTTGTGAATTATTAAATTTGGTGATCTGTATGGTAGCATCAACAAGGTAGCAAGGTAGGGTTCTAGGATGCTACTGTGCTTTAGCCCACACACAATATTGTTGACAATATTGAGAAGCATTTGTCTGCATGACAAATTTGCTGGAATTCGTTGAAAAAGTAAATAGCAGGACAGACAAATGAGAATCAGTAGATGTTGTTTACTTAGATTTTCACAAAGCCTTTGATAAGGTGCCAGACGTGAGGCTGCTCAGGAAGATGAGATCCCATGGTATCAAAGGGCAGATACTAGCATGGATAGCAGGTTGGCTGGATGGCAGAAGCCAAAGAGTGGCAAAAGATGGGGCTTTTTCTAGTTGGCTGCAAGTGGCTAGCGGGGTCACGCAGGGGCCAGTGCTGGGACTGCTACTCTTCACGTTGTACAGTATATTAATGATTTTGACGATGGTTTGAAGGCTTTGTGGCCAGGTTTGCAAATTACACCAAAATAAGTGGAAGGGCAGGTAGTGTAGAGAAAGTAGGGACTCTGCAGAAGGACTTGGACAGGTTGGGAGAGTGGGCAGAGAAGTGGCAGATGGAATGTAGTGTAGAAAAGTGTGGAGTCATGCATTGTGGTAGTAGGAATAAAGGCGTAGACTATTTTCTAAATGGGGAGAGATTCCAAAAATCAGAGGTGCAAAGGAACTAGGGAGTGCAGGTGAAGGATTCACAAAAAGTTAATCTGCAAGTCAAATCGGTAATAAAGAAAGCAAATCAATGCTAGTATTTATTTCAAGAGGGATTGTATACAAAACAGGGATGTCATGTTGAGGCTCTATAAGTTGCTGGTAAGGCTGTATTTGGAATATTGTGAGCCATTTTGAGCACCATATCTGAGGAAGGATGTGCTGGCTCTGGAGAGGGTCCAGAGGAGGTTGACAAGAATGATCCCAGGAATGCATAATTTAACCTATTACGCCTGTATTAATCAAGAATCTATCTATCTCTGCCTTAAAAATGAGCATTTGTCGGCACTGGGCCTGTACTTGCTAGAGTTTAGAAGAATGAAGGGGACCTTATTGAAACTGCAAAATAGTGAAAGCCTTGGATAAAGTGGATGTGCAGAGGATGTTTCCACTAGTGGGAGAGTCTAGGAATAGAGGTCATGGCCTCAGAATTAAAGGATGTTCTTTTAGGAAGGAGATCAGGAGAAATCTATTTAGTCAGAGGGTGGCGAACCTGTGAAATTATTTGCCACAGAAGGCGTTGGAGGCCAAGTCAGTGGATATTTTTAAGGCAGAGATAGATAGATTCTTGTTTAATACAGGTGTCAGAGATTATGGGGAGAAGGCAGGAGAATGGGGTTAGGAGGGAGAGTAGGTTAATCATCCATGATTGAAGGGTGGAGTAGACTTGATGGGCTGAATGGCCTAATTCTACTCCTATCACCTATGGCCTTATGACACTTAAAGCCGTACGACGTTGTAAAAATGTGATTTTGTCCATGTTGGTCACATTAAAAAAAAACTTGTTTTATTGTTTTATTTCATTTAATATACTTGTAAATCCTGTTGACATTGAAAACTACTGCTGTTACAAATAAAGTAATGGTAGAGAACATTTGTAATCTAAAAAGTTGAAGCCTGTAAGTTGATTTAAGCAGGGCCAAAAGAATAGGTACGGAAAGCTTGCTTCCTCTGGTGAGCAAGTTTAAAAGAGGGCCATAAAATAAAGGCAGCCTAATCCAAGTAAATTAGGAAACAGTTTCTCCACAGAAAACTCGGTGCAAGTCCAAAATTTTCGTCATCCATTTTCCAAGTCTGACACATCAGTCTGAAGAAGGGTCTTGACCCGAAACGTCACCCATTCCTTCTCTCCAGAGATGCTGGCTGTCCCGCTGAGTTACTCCAGCATTTTGTGTCTATTTCCAAGTGTCAAACTTCAACAGCTGTGGTATAGAAGGTATTCTGACAGGGTGCATCTCAGCCCAGTATGGCAACTGCTCTGCTCTTGACCACCTGAGTTACAGACTACTCATAGGCTCAGCACTTCCTTCCATCCAGTCTATTATTATGGTGCATTGCATCAGAAAGACTGGATGCCTCCCACCCCCCCCCCCCCCCCCCCCCCCCCCCCCATTCCCGTCTCTGTCTTGAAACTTCTGGGAGAAGATACAGGAATTTAAAAGCCCGGATGTCTATACTTAAAAACACCTTATTCCCCAATGCTATCAGGAGAAGAAGTTGAACCATTCACCACTTTCAACACCCTTCACCCCTCTTCCCCGATGTGCTGCCATGAACAGTTTCTCTTAACTCTAGCTCATTCATTTATCCCGTTATTGCATTTTAGTATATTTTTGCACTACTTCATATTGCACTATAATCTTTGCACCATTCTGCTGATGGTGTTTGTGAAAGTATTTATTGCTTTATTTATCAGTTGTTTAATTCAGTTCAGATACAGCCCTTTGACCCACCGATTCCACGCCGACAAGTATTCATCCCATACACTGGCATTATCCTACACACTAACAATAATTTACAATTTTTACAGAAGCCAATTAACCTGTATGTCTTTAGAATGTGAGAGGAAAGTGGAACACCTGGGGAAAATCCAAGTGATCGTGGGAAGAACATACAAACTCCAAACAGACAACAGCCGTAGACAGGATGAAACCCGGGTCTCTGACACTGTAAAGCAGCAACTATACTCCTGCACCACCATACCACCCCATTATTACTGTATGAGCTTTATTTTTTTACTATACTCTGGTAAAGAGATGGAATTCAGTGAAGCAAAATGCAGTCCTGCATTTTGGTAAGAAGAATAAAGGTGTAGACTATTTTCTAAATGGAGAGAAAATCAAGAAATCGGAGGTGCAAAGGGACTTGGGAGTGCTGGTGCAGGACTCCCAAAAAGTTAATTTGCAAGTCGAATCCTGCACCACCAGCAGTCTGTCCAAAGCAAGCGCTGTCTGCGGAGGGCGCTCAGCATCGCCAAGGACTGCTCTCACCCCAACCATGGACTGTTTACCCTCCTACCATCCGGGAGGCGCTACAGGTCCCTCCGTTGCCGAACCAGCAAGTCGAGGAACAGCTTCTTCCCGGCGGCTGCCACTATACTCAACAACGTACCTCGGTGACTGTCCAATCACCCCCACCCCCCCCCCCCCCCCCCCCGGAGACTTATTATTATTTATTCAAATCATTTGCTATGTCGCTCTTCCAGGGAGATGCTAAATGCATTTTGTTGTCTCTGTACTGTACACTGACAATGACAATTAAAATTGAATCTGAATTAATATTGAATCTGAATCCGAATCGGTAGTAAAGAAGGCAAATTCAATGCTAGCATTTGTTGATTAGAATGGGTTATGGGGAGAAGGGAGAAAAATTGGATTAGGAGATAGAGATCAGCCATGATTGAATGGTGGAGTGGACTTGATGGGCCGAATGGACTAATTATACTCCTATAACTTGTGAACTTGTGTGAATTTATGAATTTGACAACAAATTAATCTGAATCTGAATCTGCCAATCCTCTTGCCAGAATTGATATTTTTAACAGACCTTCTGTTTGATTAAACTTAAACAGCAACATTCATGTATATTATTGTGAACTGCAAACAGTCATACTTCCAACTTACTGATATATTAATAGAAACACAAAATGAGTTTAGCACTGTTAATTGCAAAGCAACTGAAAGAATCTGAGATTTTGTGTCTTCTACAGAAATCAGTCCAACAGAAAGAAAACAGATGGAGAGTGTTGGGAATCCATTCATGTTACTATTGTAAAGCACTATGCTTTAGGGCTTCAGAATATAAATATTACCAGTCATCTAGACAAAATTTGGAAGAGATTAGAATGAGAGAGAATTTTTCTAAGAACACAAAAATGTATTTAGTCCTATAAACACTTTCATTTTTTATTAATGTTGTTAGTCCAGTCCCATCTGATCCCTCAATCCATTCTCTCTCCAAAGCACAAGTGTTAATCTCTCCACTTCCATGGCTAGCTGTGTTTTTCCTGAATATCAGAATCATGGCTGAGCCAACAAGCCACAGATCTAACGTGGATTTACGATGGTCTGATGCTCATCTGTGGGGTCATGGGCCAGGGGTATGTACGAGGAGGTGTCCAAGAGCTAGTGCCTGGCCTCTAAGACTAAAACACAGGGGAACATGTACAACGAGTACAGGAGTTTACCAAGACTCCTAGAAACACTGCATTTGTCAATGTCAAAGAAGGATAGGATTTGTTGAGCAGCACATATACCACAAGTGTCTTTTAAAAGTCATCATTATACTTATCTCTAACACTTTGTCTGGTAGCTTGTTGTATGTATGCACCACCCTTTGTGTGAAAAGGTTGCCCATCAGAACCCTTTTAAATCTTTTCCGTCTCCCCTTAAACCCCTGCCCTCTGGATTTAGACTCCCCTATCCTGTGAAAAAGACTGTGGCCACTCACCTTATCCATGACCTTCATTATTTTATAATTCTCTATAAGGTCTCCTCTCAGCTTCCTACGCTACAGGAAAAAAGACCCAACCTATCCAGCCTGAATCTATAACAAAAATCCTCTAGACCTGGTAACATCCTCATAAAATGTAGGAACAACATGCAGATGCTGGTTTACACTGAAGATAGAAACAAACTGCTGGCATAACTCAGCGGATCAGGCAGCATCTCTGGAGAAAAGGAATAGGTGACCTATTCCTTTTCTCCTGAGATGTTGCCTGACCCACTGAGTTACTCCAGTATTTTGTGTCCAACATCATCTGTGTCCAAAATCTTTGTTGTTAAATGAGTGACCCTTTGGTATCTCAGTAATGTGGTTATTCCAATGAATCATAGGCCCACCATGTACATGATGACCATCAAGTACACATCCATACCAGTCCTATTTATTAGCACTTGGTCCATAGCCTTCTGTGCCGCAGAGATTTAAATGTTTTTCTAGATATTCTTAAATGTGAGATTATCAGATTCTCAGGTAGTACATTCCAGAGTGTGGATGGACTAAAACTCAGGGGAACACGTCTAACAAGTACAGAAGATCTTAGAATTTATAATAAATTTATTGTTTATTTGACCTTAAGATTATAGAGATTAGAGATTAATATTATACAGAAGATAGACACAAAATGCTGGAGTAACTCAGCGGGTCAGGCAGCATCTCTGGAGAAAAAGAATTGGTGATATTTGGTGTCATAACTCTTCTTCAGACTGAAAAACAATGAAACAATGAAAAACAATGTCAGTCTGAGAAGGGTTCCGACCCGAAACATCATCTATTATTAGAAATGCTACCTGACCCACTGAGTTACTCCAGCATTTTGTGTCCATCTTCGGTATAAACCACCATCTGCAGTTCCTTCAGGCACAGTTATTATTATTAGATTAGATTAGATTCCTTTATTGTCATTCAGACCTTTCGGTCTGAACGAAATTTTTTGCCTGCAGTCATACATATAATAATAAATAACAAAACACACAATAAACACAAATTAACATCCCCCACAGTGAGTTCACCAGGCACCTCCTCACTGTGATGGAGGCAAAGGTCTTAAAGTCTCTGTCTCTTCCCTCCTTGTTCTCCCTCTGCGCTGAGGCGATCCAGGCTTCCGTTGTTGTGACCCCACCGGGTGATGGCAAGTAAGTCCCGCGGCTCAACCGTGCTGCACGAACGGGCCGATTCAAGCTCCGCGGCCCGGGATGGTCGAAGCTGCCGAAGATGCCGCCCTCCAGTCCAGCGGACGTACAGGTCACCAACGAATTCAGGTCGCCGCCGCCGGAACGTAGGAACGCCGCCGCAGCCCCGAAGCCTCGAAGCAGGGCCACCGCCAACGGAACGCCGGAACGCTGCCACAGCCCGAAGTCGGCCAGCCTCGCGTTGGTAAGTCCTGGCTGGCTCTGCCTCCGGAGCCTCGAGGTCAGTCGCAGTTGGAGGCCGCCAGCTCCACCATTAGGCCTCAGCACAGACGGAGGCAAAGAAGGGGGATACAACAAGAAAAAAGTCGCATTTCCCCGAAGGAAGAGACAAAACCCCGTTTTAGCCGTCCCCCCCCCCCCCCCCCCCGCCCCCCCCATAACACAACCTAATAAACTAAAATTTAACTAAACCAGAACAAAAGTAAACAACAAAAAATGTAAAAACAGATGGACTGCAGGCGAGCCGCAGCTGTCAACAGCGCCGCCACTTCCGGTTCTATTTATATTATATATTTATATTATAAATATATCAATGATAAAGATGCGGCAGATAAATTGAAGATAGACACAAACTGCTGGAGTAACTCAGCGGGACAGGCAGCTTCTCTGGAGAGAAGGAATGGGTGACATTCACCCATAGCCCCCAACACTCCCATCCTCCCTCTTCTTCCCCTCCCCAATCCCTCCTTTACCTCTCCCCTACCCTCAGTCCCTCCCTCCCTCCATAACCTCTCCCTCTCCTCTCCCTCAATCCCCCCACTCTCCCTCCTCACCTCCCACACTTTCCCCCCTCTCCCTCCCTACCCTCTCCTCTCCCTCAATCCTCCTCCTCTCCGTCAACCCCCCCACTCTCCCTCCTCACCTTCCCAGGATCTCGAGGTTGCGGCTGTCGGCGTCAGCGCCCGGACCCAGCGCGGCCTCCAGGCTCCCGGACTCATCGCGGCTTACGGGCTCACTGACTCAGTGTGACTTTCGGGCTCCCGGTATCGGCGCGGCCTCTGGGCTCCTGGCTTTATTCTCCTCACCCCGGTGATTGGCAGCAGGTGCCAGAAGGAACGTCTCCTTCCCGGCAAATGATAGGAGAGAAGACCAATCTGCAGGCAGAAGAGTAAATCTGCACATGCGCAGTTTTTACATTTTTTTTAAACCTTAATAACTTTTATAATATTCCACCGATCGGAACATAACTTGTTGCACTTGCAGCATAGGAGAATGAAGTGGTGAAACATCGTAGCGCTATATATATGTGTGTGCGTGCGTGCATATATATATGTGTGTGTTTGAGAGTGTATATAGATATGAATAATATATATGTATAATATATGAACTATAATACACTGAACTAACTTTTCTTTTCTATCATTTCTCTCTCTTTCATTATATAGTTTACAGTGCGCTATGTTTACAAATTCTGGTGTGCTGCTGCAAGTAAGAATTAAGAATTTCACTGTCTGGAACATACATCAATAAAACTCTCTTGATCTTTGACTCTTTGTGCAAATTTAGAAGTTTAAAATGGGTAATGATAACCAAAGTCCTTTAAAACAAAAATGTTCATACAAAGAGTACATTTCCAGTTAGAGTCAAAGTGGGGAAAATGGTACAAAGATACCATTTCATGTTATATTTGTAAATGGCAAAAGTAGAAACAACTGGCCATGATTCAATGACCATTGTAGAGCGTCAATTACTTAGTGACCAAGATTGGGCAATACATATTAAAGAATCATTCACCTTTGCAATAAATGGGTGGCCACGGTGGTGCAGCGTTAGAGTTGCTGCCTTGGAGACCTGGGTTTGATCCCCACTATGGTGGCTGTCTGTACTGAGTTTGTACGTTCTCCCCGTGACCACGTGGGTTTTCTCTATGATCATCAGTTTCATCCCATACTCCAAGGACGTACAGGTGTGTAGGTAAATTGGCTTGGTATAAATGTAAATTGTCCCGAGTGTGTGTAGGGTAGCATTAATGGTCGGTGTGGAGTCGGTGGGTCGAAGGGCCTGTTTCCGCACTATATCTCTAAACTAAACTAAACTCAACAAATAAAATTGCTGTGATATTTAAAGAATGGGGTGAAAATAGTGGAGAGCAAGGATCAGAAAATCAATGAGCTATAAGAAATGTAAGCAGCTGTTTTAATGGAATTAAGAAATCTGAAGAGGGCCAAACATAGTGGGAGGAGTTGCATAAAGACCCCGAAAGAATACTGAGAATGTAGGGCAGAGTATAAATAAGAATGTTAGCTGTGCGTGTTGCAAGAACAATACAATAAAGATAAGGGACTAATGTACATATAGACTGGACAGGCCAACCCTTTAGTATTTGTGTAAAGGATGAATTTATGGAGTGTATGAGAAAATAGAAAGATGGTGTATTTCTTTTTTAAGTGGTTGGAGTTTAAATACTTGAGTATCCTCGTATACTGGAATCATTGCTTTAACCTGCAGATGCATCAAGCAACATGCAGATCAATAGTATGTGTAGGCAGGCACAGAACTCGCTATCAAAATATGGAGGGGACAGGGGGGACACAATTTTTTAGCGGCTGCGAGCATGCGCACACTTACACACACATGCGCGAGACTTCAATTCAATTCAATTCAACTTTAATGTCATCGCACAAATACAAGTATCAGTACAACGAAATGCAGTTTTGCGTCAGTCCGTAGTAGTTGTACATAAAGAAAACAAAAAAAATAGAAAGAGAGAAGATACAGAATAATCAAGCAATACAGAATAATTAAACAATGGGGACGGAGGGACCAGAGAAATCTATCGGCGGGACTCCGAGTTCAGCAATGTGATTGTGTTGTTGTAGAAGCTGTTCCTCATCCTACTAGTACGTGACCTGAGGCTCCTGTACCGCCTCCCTGATGGGAGGAGGGCAAACAGTCCATGGTTGGGGTGTGAGGGGTCTTTGATGATCTTCCCAGCCCATCTCGGACACCGTTTTCGGTGGAGGGCATCCATGGCAGGGAGCAGGGCACCGATGATGTGCTGCGCGGTTTTCACCGCCCGTTGTAGTGCCTTCCTGTCCTCAGCAGTGCAGCTGCTGTACCATACCGTGAAGCAGGTGGTCAGGATACTCTCTGCGGTACAGCGGTAAAAGTTGGTCAGGATCTGGGGGGACTGGTGAGCTTTCTTGAGACTCCTCAGGAAGTAAAGGCACTGCTGTGCCTTTTTGATCAGCTTGGAGGTGTTGAGGGACCAGGACAAATCCTCCGAGATATGTACTTCGGAGGCTCAATGCAGCGCTAAATGCAGCTCAACTCTGCCTGTCTCGCCAGGTTAACCTACAAGCCCTGATTGGACTGACGGGATACCAGCGCTGCTTCTCCGCACTGGCCATATTTCCCGCAAGCCCAGGCAGGTTAAACTGGCGGGACAGGCAGAGTTGAGCTGGGTTTAGTGCTGCTTCTCTGCGCTGGCTGTGGGCCTGGGGGTACAGCTCCCGTCTGACTCCTGAGTTGTCTGAATTGTGACGTCTCTGACAACCCATGGGGGGGGGGGGGGGGGCACTCGGGGGGGGAAGGGACAGTGCCGGAGACCCGGCCGGGATCGATCCTGCCTTCGGATGAGGCGCAGATCTGTGTCACGTCTCCCCTCTCCAATCACCGCATTCTATACTCAGTCCCACCCCACCCTCCCACTCCTCGCTCCTCCAATCATCGCACTGAATGATCATGTCCCGCCCCCATTGCCTACTGACCGATGTCTCTCTCGTCCAATCGGCGCCCTCGATCAGCAGTCCCACCTCCACTGTCTCGCGGAAAGCGGAGATTTTTAAAATCCGGATGACAAAAACTGGAGGGGGATGTCCCCCACCTTCAAAACATGGGGGGGGGACATGTCCCCTCCGGCCCCCCCAGGTTTTCTGCCCCTGTTGTAGGAAGGAACTGCAGTTGCTGGTTTACAATGAAGATAGACACAAAATGCTGGAGTAACTCAGCGGTATGGGCAACATATGTGGAGAGAAGGAATGTGTGATGTTTCGGGTCGAGACCCTTGTCTGAAGACGCATTGTCACCCGTTCCATCTCTCTAGAGAATCTGTCTGTCCCACTGAGTGACTCCAGCATTTGTGTCTATCTTTGCAGGTGAATAGTATGTTGGTCTTTATTGTAAGCAGATTTGAGTACAAGAGTTAAGACATTTTGCTTCAATTATGTAGATCAGAATGTAACAGCACAGTAGCAGGCCCTTTGGCCAAACAATATGCCAATTTAAACTAATCCCATGGTCCATATCCCTTATTCCCTATCTGTCTACATGTGAGTTCAGCAGTAACAGTAATAATGAGAAAACTGAATCGTAGTTAATATCAAA
Organism: Leucoraja erinaceus; assembly: GCF_028641065.1. Taxonomy (NCBI): domain Eukaryota; kingdom Metazoa; phylum Chordata; class Chondrichthyes; order Rajiformes; family Rajidae; genus Leucoraja; species Leucoraja erinaceus. The sequence goes on along the minus strand of NC_073384.1, from coordinate 59,114,023 downwards.
ATATAAAACTGCAGATGGATTTATATAAATATCCAAACATTAATGCCATACATTTAATTTACATTTAATTTACATAATTAGCAAAATCAGGACATTACAAATATATGTGCTCTGACAACTGCATCGTTTGAATCTTCCGAAAAAAATTGATTTTGTTAAACTGCAGTGTTCTTTATTGCCACAAGATGGCTATCACACTATTACTTTGTCTGATCCTGTTCCTTCAATCTGCCTGCATGGACACGAAAATGTTGATTGTAACAAAAGGGCTGCACCATTACTTTCACTAGAGGAGTTTTGTTCCTCTCGACAAATTTAGTTGTATTGCAACTTTAGCAAGAAGGCATTTATATGGTGATGATACTCTGTAACTTAGAGTTACAGTAGTGTGGAAATATGGTTAAACACTTGATCAAATCCAGTCTGTAATGTGATAAACTAATCAGCTTGCATTTCACAACAAACAGCTTTGGAATTTTCCTATTAGTGCAACTGATATTCCCAACTGTAAGGCCACTAGCACAAGTGAAGTCTTGGCAAAGCAGGCAGTAATTTGATATACAATACTGAATATGACTTAATATTAGGTCTGAAACATTAGAAAGCTTGGAACAGATTTTGCAAGTAACTGTTTTTTAATTAGTTCTTAACAGGGACCCCTCCGTATGGAAAGAACGCAAATGAAAGGCGTGATCCTTAAAGGCACTAATTGGATTTCCACGAATGTGATGCAATTATTTTGTAAACTTGGCCAAGACAAGCTCAAATAAAGAGCTAAGTGAAGTAGCTGAATCTAATCCTGAAAGATCGATGTTATTAATTCACTTTGCCCAGTTTACTGCTGCTAATTTGACAGTTCAAAAACACCTGTTTGGAACCCAAGACATTGGAGCAAAACTTGACAGCCATTCAGCTGTTTTCCAAAAGTCTTGCATTATGAAATCTAACTGCATGACCTTTTTCCTTAATTTGTAAATTCCGATGATTTAAGCTGCTAGAATTACCTTTTTTTTCAAAATTCTAAGCATTACTAACAGGCTAATAGTTGAAAAGGGGAAGACGTTTGTTTTTGTTTGGCTCGTTTTACTGAAGATGGGTTCAATGAAGTTGCAGGCTTGCCAATGTTTCTCTTGTTAAAATGAACAGAAGAAATGTCAAACCCTGTGGTAATTTTCATTGATGTGTTGCTGGCAAACTTGCATTTTTTTTTTAAGTGGATAGTAGAATTTACCATGAAACATCTTGACATCTACATTGTCATGTACTCCAAGCATTGTCTATGTTTCACTCATATCCCAAGTAATATGGATTTGTTTCCTGTAGGGAGGAACTGCAGATTTACACTGAAGATAGACACAAAATGCTGGAGTAACTCAGCAAGACAGGCAGCATCCCAGAAAGGAAGGAATGGGTGAAGTTTCAGGTTGAGATTCTTCTTCAGACTTTGATTTGCTTTCTTTAGAAGTTGATTTCTGTAGCCAGTCATGATGTCAACCATCTCATGCCAGGAATTAGTCGAGTGAATCTCTTCGGGACTCCTGTGTCAATATATCTTTTCTTAGGTAAGGGGACCAAAATTGTGCACAGTATTCCAGGTGAGGCCTCACCAATATCTCCCCATTTCAAAATCCCTACCCATTTGCAACAAAGGCCAGTAGGTGGATACAAGAGACTGCAGATGTTGGAACGTGGAACAAAGAACAATCTGCTGAGGAACTCAGTAGTTTGAGCAGAATCTGCGGAGGGAAATAAACAGTGGAAGTTTGGGTTGGGGCACTTCATCTGGACTGAAAGGGTAGAGTGGAGATAGGCAGTGTAGAGAGGTGACAAGAATGCTGAGGGGAGTGGGAAGGGGCAAGAGCAAGTGAGTGATAGGTGGATACAGGTGAGGATGGAATGATTTACGGATGGAGTCAAGTGTGGGAGGGAGGGGTGGAAATAGCGACAGAGGCTGGTAGATGATGGGGTGGAGGCAACAGAGGGCTCCAGATGGTGAAGTCTGTTGGGCAATCATGCAGTCAAATAAAGGAGATACTGTGGGCAGATGAGATCAAAGGGGGAAGGAAAACCAGTGGATAATGAACAGAGGGAGGATGGAGGGGGGGGAAACTGGGAAATTGGGGATGGGGGAGCGGTCTTGAGTCTGAAGAAGGGTCCTGACCCCAAACGCCACCTTGCCATTGTATCCAACAATTATTAGATCATTGACTACGCAGCCACCCAAGAAGGGTCCTGTCTGACTTGCTGAGTTGCTCCAGATTCCATCATCTGCAATTCCTTGTGTCGCCATTTGCCACCTCCTTGCCCATTCATTTATCCCGTCAATATAAGTTGGTGCATCTTTGTATTCTCCTCACAGTTAGCAGACCATTTCATTTAGTGCCATCAGTAAACTGGGATGTAATACATTTGTTCCTGCAATTTAAATCATAAATATTATTTGTGAATAACTGGGTCAGCAACACTCATCTCCATGCCACCACGAGGTTCAGAAACTCCCATCCCAATAATGATCCATTTATTCCTACTCTGTTAACCAAAACTGATCCACATCAACATTTATTCCAGCTGCCATGCGATGTAACTTTGATTAAAAATCATGTGTGTTGATCGTTATTGAAATCTGAGTGTCCAAAAACATTACCATCTAGGTTTCCCTTATTTGGTCTGTTAGCTGCACCCTCAAGAAGTACCAGCAGATTCGTAAAATTGGATTTCACCTCCTGAACTCCATGTTAACTGTGTCCAGGTCTCTTCAAATTTCCAAGCACCCGGAAAGCACTTTGAAGTTATGCTTATACTGTTAATGGTACTAGTCAGACCACAGTTTGGAAAACTGCAAATGTTGTTGGTCCCAACTTTCCAGGAAAGAAGTGACTGCACTAGAAAACTTGCAGTAGTACAAGGTTGTTCACGGAAAGCTCCAGCTGTGAGAAATGATTGGGAAGGTAGGGTTTGCTTCCTTTTAAAAAGAAGGCAGAAAGTAACATCTATCTATCTATATTACTAAAAGTCTGTTCTTGACCGGTTTTGGCCGTCTGTGCTGCGATTTCCGAGAGAACGCCGCCACCTACGGCCACCCATTTTTGGCCACCTTGCTCAGAGCCCCCCTCTGCCGCATGTGTGCCGAGAATTTTTCAATCACTCCATGAAAGCCACACCTTTTCCAGTGGGGTGGGGGGGGGTGAGGGGTTATAAAACCCGGAAATGTGGGTGTGGCTCAGTCTCTGCAAGATGGAGCAGAGAGAGGTCACGACTCGCTGTCTTTAGTGGCTTTGCACCCTACTTCAAATAGTATGAAACTGCACTTGAATTTGGTGGCCTTGCACCCTGCTAGAAGTGGTAAGAAACTGCACTTGAATTTGGTGGCCTTATACCCTGCTTGAAATAGAATTTCAAGGATTAGCCGTGAGTCAACTACCAGCCCACCAGCCGTGAGTGAGTTGCCAGCACAACAGGCTTGATTGACTGAGACGCCAGCCCACGAGTCCATTTGGCGCACAATTTGCATACTAGCCCTCTGGAAACCAGTCCCTTCAGCCCACAACACCCATACCAGCGCTCCAGAAAGTCTGCCCCCCCCCCCCCCCCCCCCCCCAACTGGCCACCAATATTAGAATTGGTGGAGAGGTGGAATATTGCGTTGGATGACCAGCCCTCCTGTGTGATGCTGGGACCCAATGGGTCCCACTTAGTCTAGTATATAACTAAAAGTCTCATCTTGACCACTTCCTGTCTGCCCTCTATATTGATTTTAGAAAAAATGCTACCATATATTGCTACGATTTTTGGCCATCTTACTCACAGTCCTCCTCTGCTGAGGCAGCCCTGAGGATTTCTCCAATCGATGAAAAATAAAAGTTATGAGTGTTTTAAAAATCTTGAGCAGGTAATTGGTCCTCTCGCCTGTCAATCACCACGATGAAGGTAACACCCTTTCCAGGGGGCCAGGACTATAAAACCCCAGATGCCTGGATGTGAGTCAGTCACTCTGGAAGATCGCGAGGGAGAGTCCACAACTTTCTAAGCTGTGAATCAACTAAACTGTGAGTCTGCAATGTACTTGCAATACATTATTTGTTAACCCTTAATGACAATGCAATAAGTTGTTTGGCAATTTGGTGGTCTGCACTGTGCTTGAAATGCTATGAAATTGAGTTTTGTGGCCTGCACTCTGCGTGAAATGCTATGAAATTTAATTTGGTCGCCTGCACTCTGCCTGAAATGCTATGAAACTGGGTTTGGTGGAATGCACTCTGCATAAAATGTTGTGAAATTGAGTTTGGTGGCCTTCACTCTGCCTGAAATGTCATGAAATTGAATTTGGTGGCCTGCACTCTGCTTGAAATGCTGTGAAATTGAATATGGTGCCCCCCCCCCACTGGCCACCAATATTGGATTTGGTGGAGAGGTGGAATATTGCGCTGGGGTACCAGCCCTCACGTGTGATTTATATACCTCTAGTGGTATATAAAGTTGTGTAAAGAGGTGTAGATATAGGAAGGAGCTAGACACCTTGGAAGAAACAAGGGGAAGAGATTTTAAGTCCTTAGTAGAGGGCTCAGAGAGGAAATCAAGACATTGTATGGACCAAACTCAGCGTTGAAGGGGTTGCTTGAAGATCGAGTACCACCTGGGAGTAGTTGGCAGTGATCGTGCCTGCCAGGTGTAAGCATTGCAACATTATGGTGTGGATTGGGGGAGGGATTAAGGTCAGAAAATATTTTACACCTTCCTAGAAATTTAATTTGTGCTCTGGACCAATGTGTGGGATAAGTTCAAAAAGGCATCTTGGTCAGCATTGATGAGTTAGGCAAAAGGACCTGCTTCTGTGCCAGGCAATTCTATGAATCTCTTAATACTGAGGGCACAGAAGATAAGACCCCCCCTTCCCCCCCCCCCACCGGGCCCTTTCTCCAGCGTTGCGCTCTCCCTCCACCCTCCTCTCCAATCCCCAGTCTTCAGAAACGTGCAGGGCCTGTCTCGGCGGCCTACCCACTCTGGGCGAGTTCCTGGAGACCAATTTTCCAAGGGACACAATCTCTCCTGGGAATGATTGCCAGTGCAATCTGCACTGGATCAATCAGCCTTTATGGGAGTTGTACATAAAGAAAGAAAATAATCAATACAGTTCCATGTTTAAGATGCTATTGGAAAACAATCTTGCCAATTTCGAATACATATCAATGTAACCTGAAATTTGCATTGGAGTACACTCTGCCTGAGGCCAACATTCAAACAACTTCCCAGCTTGTTCAAACTTTCCCAATGATGTGAGTACAGAGGATTGTTACTTCATGTTGTGAAAATAGATAATGTAACTCAAAACACTGAAGGGAACTAAAAGTTAGACACTCATTCACTCTTTAGTCAATGTGCTCTGATAGTCATTCTGTTCAGGAGTGGTTTTCAATAGGGTGACATTACCTTTCTACTTGTTTAAAGTCTGCAGTCAGAACCAATTACATTTCTTCTTCCTCCAGCGGCACACAAAATCAATCAGTAAAAGTATTAATCACTGGCATTATCAATTTTCCTGCTATTTAAACTTTTATACAGACTTAAAATCAAACACTAGCAGCTTTTGTCACAATGACATAAAACTATGCTGGGATTCCAGGAATGACAGCATGCGCGTGAATTCTGTTGATGTATTCACTTCCCTTTACTTTTCTTAAAGAAGTCACATTAAAACTTGTCAAATTCGGGAAGATTTCAAATTCACCTGGCATGGGCCAGCTGAAGTTACCTGAACATCCAAGTTCATATCGCTATCTGATATGCGTGAATTTCAATTTATTTTTTATTTCACTGGGTTGACTAATTGTATCACTATTTAACTCTATATGCCAGCTCTGCACTGATCAAGTGCTCCTGCATTTGGTATAACATTCATTCACCAGATGTACAGCGTTGACCTAGGTGGTCAACCACAACAACATTCCTTAAACCTGGCTTCAGAAAAGATTCTCTGCCCAACTTCCATTACCCCAGAGTAACAGGAAGCATTCTTCCAGTCTTTTCCAAAATTATTACTTTAATCTTAGTTTTGATTAAATCGGAGACAGAACGGTGAAGACCGTACCACAAAGACTCATGCCTTATCCTATTTGGTTGGTATTTAGAATGAAGGGACTTTGGGTTCAAGGTTTCCGCACCACCTCCACCACAAGCTATCAAATAATCAACCTTCTCAATATATCAGAAAATTCTGCAATGATTCAGCAGGTTTATTTCATTTGCAATGTTATACCACTCTGGTTAGAGACCTATGGATGTAACAGATGGGTTTGCTCCTTCAGGAGAGCAAAGAGCTGTTTGTTAATGGAAGGGAACCATCTGCTTCATTGTCAACTCACTCATCAGCAAAATGCTTCTAATGAGAGGCATAAGAAAAAGGTAATAATGACCTGATTCTTTGTTGGTCAAGAAATGTGTTCATTTCAGTAGCTAATTTCCCCCCAGGCCAAATCTGGATTTATCTTCTGCTATGATAACCAGCAATTAATCATTAGGGGCCCAATGAGGTAAGTAGGAAAGACACGACTAGAAATGTATCCCTGGTCAGTTGGCTCAATATTCCATTAAGTTTATACTAATGTAAGAGACAACTAATCAAAAATCAAGTAGCTCAGACCTTCAGCCATTCATAGATTTTCATATATTTCAATGTTTGATAAAGTAACATCAGTATAACTAATAGTCTATAGATAGCACCAAGTCGAGGACTTGCAAATATAAGATTATAAATTCATAAGCTATAGAAGCAGAATTAGGCCATTTAGCCCATCAAGTCTACTCCGCCATTCAATCGTGGCAATTTATCTTTGCCTTTTAATCCCATTCTTTATCTGACTTGGCTTTAATGCATTATGTAAATGCCAGGATCCCTGAGAACATGACACTCCTTCAGTGAGCAATCACTTTCAAATACTTGGAGTGGAGCTTGAACCCTAAACCCAACTCAGAGGCAATGGATCTACCAGCAAGCCAATTGTGGAAGGCCCCAAAGATGGCCTGCACAACCGGTATCAACATTCCCTCTCTCTACATATCCTAAAGATTTTCATTTTTATAATCCACATATAATGGATGCCAAAACACACCTCTGTTCTGGTGGCAACTATAGCCAAGTAATACTTTGAGCCAAAACTGCCAGAAAGGGAAAAATTCAAAAGTAGAAATAAAAGTACAACAAAACTGTGAGATGTGCAAAAAGATCAAAAAATACGTTTGACAAGTAGAACATGGAACAGTACAGGTACAGGTATAGACCTTTCCGCCCCTAGATGCAGGAAACATGTCCTGATGTTGGGGGAGTCCAGATCCAGGGGCCACAGTTTAAGAATAAGAGGTAGGCCAGTTAGAACTGAGATGAGGAAAAATGTTTTCACCCAGAGAGTTATAAATTTGTGGAATTCTCTGCCTCAGAAGGCAGTAGAGGCTGATTCACCGGATGCATTAAAAATAGAGTAAGATAGAGTTCTTAGGGCTAGCGGAATCAATGGATATGGGGAGAAGGCAGGAACGGGGTACTGATTGTGGATGATCAGCCATGATCATGTAGAATGGTGGTGCAGGCTCGTAGGGCTGAATGGCCTACTCCTGTACCTATTGTCAATATATTTATGTATCTATGAAATCTGTGCCTCATGTCCCTCAGGGCCTTTGTTCAGACAGAGCGTATCCGTATTCCTCCATTATCTGCCCGCACATTCATGAGTCTGTTCAAAAGCTTCTTAACCACCACCTTTGGCAGCTACTCTAGATTTGGTTTCATGTGGGGGGGGGAGGGGGGGGTGTGTGGTCTGGGGGGATGGGGGGGGGGGGGGGGGGGGGGGGGGGGGGGGGGGAGGGGGGAGGGTGTTGTCCCTGAATTGCATATGACCTGTGACTATCATTAGCAGTGGGAAAATTGGGGTTGGTTGATACTGACATCATCAAAATGTAATCTGATGAAACTGGAAACACCTGGTTCAAAGCCCCGACAACTTTAAAGCCATTGGAAATTATGAAACGGCTCCAAACAAAAGGAAAGGAATTTGTTTTCGCAATTACAGCCTAGAAACAGGTGCACTTAAAAGACTAACAGAACGTCCACTTCCCCTTGTTCATGAACAATTCAAGACAAACAATGTTGATTTTCCCAAGCCTGCGCAAAATTAAACCAGACCTGAGCCATAAGGTGGTTCTTTCTTATCTCTGTTTCATCCTATAATTTGTATTAGCTGACCTGTGGCCATTTTACTGAATGTAGAAAAAAGCTACCCAAAATATTTAGTTCAATAGCAGGTTGAATTATGTTATGCATCCCGTCTACCATTTTGTTAAACTTATAAGAAGTGCATTGGATCGAGCTCCTGCTGGGTTGTAATCCAGAATTTAGAAAGACAGGCTTGAGAAATGTGTCAGCAATATTTTTCTTTGGTTGCAGTTCAAAATTCTTGTTGCTAACGGGACAGCCAAGTTCCAGAACCAATTTTCAGTGGAATTATTGGATAAAGTGGAATAAACATTCCCTCCCCCACTCTGGCTTCATTCCCACTGCGCACTATTTTTGGAGATATCAGTTGTCAAATCTATACATATGTGCTTTATTTGAATTCATTTACAGTGGAAGAGCTACTTGCTTGTGCTTTGTTTACTTTAATGCAGAAATTAGATTTGGGATTTGGGTCAGACTCAGGACTTCAATTGAAATGAATCCAAGCTTGGATTCGTCTTGCTTCCTTCATTTCCCGCTTCTACATTTTATACCAAGAACATTGGTGAAGTACAACCACAGCAGGTAATACTGGTTCACTCTTGGGCCTAAGGTGATCATGGTTCATGCCGACACACAATTTGTTCGAGGAAATAACTCTCATAAAAGTAAGAAGTCTAGACTACATGAAGGACTGGATAACATCAGTGAATCTGAGAAGATAGCTACAGCTACTATTTTCACAAGAGCAGGAGTGCTTCTGTAACTCAGTTTAATTCATGCATGTCACATTACAGTTCATATTTCATAATATTAGATGTATAACTTTGCTAGATTGTCAAAATATAGATGTAGGATTTCTATTCCTAATGGAAAACAGGAAAAACCCTCAGGCGGCCACCGAGGACCAAGCACAGTGCGTTCTGTTGGAGTTTAGGCTTTAGACTTTAGAGATACAGCATTGTAACAGGCACTTTGGCCCACTAACTCAACGCCAACCAGCGATCACCCCGTACACTATCCTACACGCTAGGGACAATTTCCAATTTTCCAAAGCCAATTAACCGACAAACCTGTATGTCTTTGGAGTGTGGGGGAAACGAGAGCACCCATAGAAACATAGAAAATAGGTGCAGGCGGAGGCCATTCGGCCCTTCAAGCCAGCACTGCCATTCATTGCGATCATGGCTGATCGTCCCCTATCAATAACCCGTGCCTGCCTTCTCCCCATATCCCTTGACTCCACTAGCCCTAAATGTGGCAGGGAATTCCATAAATTCACAACTCTCTGGGTTCAGTCAGGACGGAATAGTTTCAGAGTATAGAAGGTGATGCGAGATTACCTCACAGGCTCACTTACCTCACTGAAGTTTAATACATCATCTGAAGAAATGATGAAATCTACTGGAACTGGGTTTATTCTGAATTCCAACCTCCCTGGATGGGACTCAGAACCCATCATAATCTTCATCTACGGGACCTCCAGGGAAGTGAATGACTTTCTGTCAATGGACTATAAAGCCCCGAATGCCTGGATATGACTGAAAGATCGTGAGGGAGAGGCCATGACTCTCATTCTAAGCTGTGAATCAACTGAAATGTGATTCTGCAATGTACTTGCAGTAAATGATTTGTTAGCCCTTAATGAAAATGAAATGAGTTGTTTGGCCTGCCCTGTGTTTGAAACTGCAATGACAGTGAAAATGAAATGAGAATGCAATGAGCTGTTTGGCTTGGCCTGTCCTGTGCTTGAAACTGCAATGGCAATGGAAGTGAAATGAAAATGCAATCAACTGTTTGGCTTGGCCTTCCCTGTGCTTGAAACTGCAATGGCAATGGAAGTGAAATGAAAATTCAATCTGCTGTTTGGCTTGGCCTGCCCTGTGCATGAAACTGCAATGGCAATGGAAGTGAAATTAAAATGCAATCAGCTGTTTGGCTTGACCTGTCGTGCTTGAAACAGCAATGGCAATGGTAGTGAAATGATAATGCAATCAACTGTTTGGCTTGGCCTGCCCTGTGCTTGAAACTGCAATGGCAATGGAAGTGAAATGAAAATGCAATCAGCTGTTTGGCTTGGCCTGCTGCTAAAGATTGCAAAAAAATGCTATTGGTTCTAAAGCTTGCAAAAAAGTCTATTGGTTCTAAAGCCTGCAAAAAAGTGTGTCTATTGGTTCTAAAGCTTGCAAAAAATGTCTATTGGTTCTAAATGTCTATTGGTTCTAAATGTCTATTGGTTCTAAAGCTTGCAAAAAATGTCTATTGGTTCTAAAGCTTGCAAAAAGTGTCTATTGGTTCTAAAGCTTGCAAAAAATGTGTATTGGTTCTAAAGCTTGCAAAAAATGTCTATTGGTTCTAAAGCTTGCAAAAAAAATGTCTATTGGTTCTAAAGCTTGCAAAAAATGTCTATTGGTTCTAAAGCTTGCAAAAAATGTCTATTTGTTCTAAAGCTTGCAAAAAATGTTTATTGGTTCTAAAGATTGCAAAAAAATGTCTATTGGTTCTAAAGCTTGCAAAAAAAATGTCTATTGGTTCTAAAGCTTGCAAAAAAATGTCTATTGGTTCTAAAGCTTGCAAAAAAATGTCTATTGGTTCTAAAGCTTGCAAAAAATGTCTATTGGTTCTAAAAGCTTGCAAAAAGTGTCTCTATTGGTTCTAAAGCTTGCAAAATGTGTCTCTATTGTTTCTAAAGCTTCCAAAAAGTGTCTATTGCTTCTAAAATGATGGTGAATCTCTGGAACTCTCTGCCACAGAGGGTAGTTGAGGCCAGTTCATTGGCTATATTTAAGAGGGAGTTAGATGTGGCCCTTGTGGCTAAGGGGGTCAGGGGGTATGGAGAGAAGGCAGGTACGGGATACTGAGTTGGATGATCAGCCATGATCATATTGAATGGCGGTGCAGGCTCGAAGGGCCGAATGGCCTACTCCTGCACCTAATTTCTATGTTTCTATGTTTCTATTGTTTCTAAAGCTTGCAAAAAAATGTCTATTGGTTCTAAAGCCTGCAAAAAAAATGTGTCTATTGGTTCTAAAGCTTGCAAAAAAATGTCTATTGGTTCTAAAACTTGCAAAAAAAATGTCTATTGGTTCTAAAGCTTGCAAAAAAATGTCTATTGGTTCTAAAGCTTGAAAAAAAGTGTCTCTATTGGTTCTAAAGCTTGCAAAAAATGTGTTCTCTATTGGTTCTAAAGCTTGCAAAAAGTGTCTATTGCTTCTAAAATGATGGTGAATCTCTGGAACTCTCTGCCACAGAGGGTAGTTGAGGCCAGTTCATTGGCTATATTTAAGAGGGAGTTAGATGTGGCTAAGGGGGTCAGGGGGTATGGAGAGAAGGCAGGTATGGGATACTGAGTTGGATGATCAGCCATGATCATATTGAATGGCTGTGCAGGCTCGAAGGGCCGAATGGCCTACTCCTGCACTTAATTTCTATGTTTCTTTGTTTCTATATGTTTCTAAAGCTTGCAAAAAAAATGTCTATTGGTTCTAAAGCTTGCAAAAAATGTGTATTGGTTCTAAAGCTTGCAAAAAATCTATTGGTTCTAAGCTTGCAAAAAATGTCTATTGGTTCTAAAGCTTGCAAAAAAGTGTCTCTATTGGTTCTAAAGCTTGCAAAATATGTCTATTGGTTCTAAAAGCTTGCAAAAAAATGTCTATTGGTTCTAAAGCTTGCAAAAAAATGTCTATTGGTTCTAAATCTTGCAAAAAAATGTCTATTGGTTCTAAAATGGTTCATACTAGCCCTCCAGAAAGCGCTAAGCCCCCAAATAAAATGTCTATTGGCCCCCCTCCCCTGGTTGGCTTGGGTGTGTCTTGAAATTGAAAGGCACTACTTACTGCAAATGGTGGCTTGGGAGCTTTGGCTTGAAGTTGAAAGGCACTACTTACTGCAAATGGTGGCTTGGATGCAGTGGCTGAAGTTAAAAGGCATTACTTGCTGCAAAAGGTGGCTTGGGTGCATTGGCTTGAAGTTGAAAGGCACCACTTACTGCAAATGGTGGCATGAAGTTGTAAGGCACTACTTACTGCAAATGGTGGCTTGGGTACTTTGGCTTGATGTTAAAAGGCACTACTGTAAATGCACTTACTTCCTGTTTGCACTGTATATTGATTTTTGATAAAACGCTACCACTTGCGGCTGTGATTTTTGGCCATCTTACTCAGTCCCCCTCCGCTGAACAGATGCAGAGAATTCTTCCCATCAATGAAAAATAAAAGTGTTATTAGTTTTTAAAATGTTGAGAATCTCTCTCCTGTCAAGCACTACATGAAAACCACACCTTTTTCGGTGCGGGGGGGGGGGGGGGGGGGGGGGGGGGGGGGGAGGGAGGGGTTATAAAACCCAGAAATGTGGGTGTGGCTCAGTCTCTGCAAGATGGAGGAGGGAGAGGTCATGACTCACTGTCTTTAGTGGCTTTGCACCCTACTTCAAATGGTAAGAAACTGCACTGGAATTTGGTGGCCTTATACCCTGCTTGAAATAGAATTTCAAGGATTAGCCGTGAGTCAACTACCAGCCCACCAGCCGTGAGTGAGTGAGTTGCCAGCACAGCAGGCTTGATTGACTGAGACGCCAGCCCAAGAATCCATTTGGCACACAATTTGCATACTAGCCCTCTGGAAACCAGTCCCTTCAGCCCACAACACCCATACTAGCGCTCCAGAAAGCCTCCCCCCGCAACTGGCCACCAATATTAGAATTGGTGGAGAGGTGGAATATTGCGTTGGATGACCAGCCCTCCTGTGTGATGCTGGGACCCAACGGGTCCCACTTAGTCTAGTATTAATTAAAAGCAAGCATTCTCACCCTTGTAAATTACTTCAAACATTCCTTTAATTACATTAAATTATTCATTTAGCCCTAAAGCAAAGAACAACATTTGACCTGAAAAATTGTATACAGGAGATGTAATTAATATTGAAAAGTGCACTGCTGCAACCAATTCAAACTTTATCTTTTTGGAGCGCAAAAAAATCAACAATTAACGCCATTTGCGCCTTGTACAATTTTCTGTTCAATTACCTTTAAATTGTGGATTGTGTAAAGTGTGTTGGCAGTTGCCTTTGTAATGACTCAAATAAAGGTCGACTTCACCCTCATTTGGTTTGATTTTTTTCTAAGCTCATGGTGTGGCACGGTGGCACAGCAGTAAAGCTACCCAAGTTCAATCCCGATTACGGAGTTTGTACGTTCTCCCTGTGACCTGCGTGGGTTTTCTCCGTGATCTTCCGTTTCCTCCCATACTCCAAAGATGTACAGGTTAGTAGGTTAATTGGCTTGGTATAAATGTAATATTGTCCCTAGTATGTGTAAGGTAGTGTTAATGTGCGAGGTATGCTGAAAATCATCGGACTGGCTGCAAGGCCACAAATGGGCCCCGACCTCAGGTGTTTCACAGAGGAAGGGGACTTAACTTGCTGGTGCCTTTCCCCACAGTGGGAATTTTTGATTTTGCTGTGGGGGGACGTTTGTGTTGAACTCTAAAATGTGTGTCCATTTTCTTTATTTTTTTTAACCTTTTCCTCTGGTATGGAAACTTATTATCTAATTTATGTAAAGCACTTTGGTGTCAATGCGAGTTGACTTAAAACGTGCTCGGGCCTGTTTCCGCGCTGTATCTATCAACTAAACGAATATAACCCTCATTCAAAAGCAAAAACTCTACTCCACTGCTTGTGATTATTGATGACACAGTGCGAGGGATCTTCAGCTTCATAGAGAATGCCACAGGATTTAGAAGGAAGGAATTGATGTGATACAGTCCAAATACACACCTAGGATTGTTCATATGCAGTGTGTTACATCTAATTCATGGAGCTTCAATGTGAGAAGTCCTGCAGAGGCTACAGGTTTATTTGAGTGGTTTCAGGGATGAAGGATTTCAGCAACACATTTCATCTGCTCTACCGCCAAATCTCCTCAAGGCATATCTGCTTTGAAGAAGTTCTCCTCCTCTCTCTGTCGAGAGTTCTGCAATATCCTCTCTCGCTGCTCCCCCTCAATCTGAAGAAGGGTCTCAACCCAAAACGTGACCCATTCCTTCTCTCCAGAGATGCTGCCTGTCCCAGCTTGTCTAAGCTGAGTTACTCCAGCATTTTGTGTCTATCTTCAGCAGCAGCAGATGTCTGTTACCTATCCAGGCTGGTCACCTTGAAGCAAAGATAGTGTGAGCACATTTGTACAACATCATGATGGGTTTAGATGGAGTAAATAGAGTTCTTCGCATTATGCTTGCAAGATGATTGCAAGACAGAAGAAACAGATTCAAAATTATGTTCCAGAGACACAAGGGGAGAAGGGGGAATGTGAAGAGAGATTTCTGTCATACAATTATGATCTGGAATTCAGTGCCTGTGAAGTTAATGGTGACAGAATCTATCAGTGTTATCGGAAGGAAATTGGGTAGCACTTAAAGAAAAAATAATTTGTTCCGGTTGATGGAAAAAACGGGGGATCAGAGTTAACGCATTGCTCTACAGAGAATTTGGAATGGGCTCAATTACCCCAAAAACTTTCTTCTGTCCATATCAATTGTTTGATTCTGATGAAGTATTTATATTCTTCTCATCCAATGACACTTTGTCCCAGCAAACCACATTTGCCTGCGCACCACTTATTTATATATGTTTCTTGTTCATTTACAATCCATCAGGATGAAGAATGATTTGTTTCCACTCTGGTTCTGTCGGTTCTAAGGTGAGGAACACTGGTCACGGCTTAGTCAGTCAGGATGTGCTCACTCCTTATTTTCCATATTTGAACAACCATTCTGAGAGATTCAGAATGACTAAATGAGATATAATTAATTAGAACAAGCATTTATAATACAATCATCTGGATTAAACCATAAAGCAAACTAATAAATAGCTGGCAATTCCCCCACATGGGTAAATTAAAAAAATAACAAAATACAGATGATATTGATGTATGTTTTTTATTTGTACTTAGATTATGAATGTATTCCAAGTACTTTTTATATAGTTACGGTTATTACTAGAAATCTAATTGACTGTACAAGTAAAGTGTGCAAGGATGCATTACACCACTGAGAGTGCACTGGAGTCAAATTATAAACTGTTTATAAGTAAAATAGCTTGTACATAACAAAAATCTGGTGCCAAGAAATGAATGGGAAAAATCCATATGCGCATTGATCAAACTTACTGCTGAGCCTGTCGCTGAGTGGTGAGTTCCTCATGGGAATTCTATTTTTAACTTTAATGGCATGTACAATTATATTAATATGGCATTCAATTTTTATTTAATGTATTTAACCCTGCCTTCACTGAATAAAGATTTACGCGCACCACAGGACTAGTACGTTTGAGACCTTTATTTCTTGCTGGAAGTACAAAATGGAAAAGAATATGTCTTGCTGCTCTGATATTCTGTTTAATTCTGCATGGCACAAATGTCAATTAAAATGATACTTGTATCAACAAAACATTCACTGAATGGTATTCTGTTCAGGGGACAATTTGTCCCCACTTCACCTTCTCTAATTACATTGTTATTAGGCAAAGCAATGAACTGCGTCATCACAATTTAAACTGCCGTGCCATGTGATTATAAACAAACAACATAAGAACCTTGGCAGACACTATTGAATATACAGTAAACCCTCGTTATTGTAGACCACAGGGTGGGTGGAGGAAGGTGTCTGTTATTGCCGATTCTCCGCTATTTTAACTGAGTAATCCCCAGCGTTTAATTGTCATATGAACCGACAGTGGAACAATGAAATTCTTACTTGTGGCAGAATAATGTGCCTCTAAACACAATATAATTGATATCAGACAATAAACACCAAAATAATCAATAAGTAAGTGATTCTGGAATTTTGCGTCAATATACAGATTTATAATCCTAGGGGTGGTTTTGGGATGTGTAGGAAGGAACTGGTTTACACCGAAGATGGACACAAAAAGCTGGAGTAACTCAGCGGGTCAGGCAGCAAATCTAGAGAAAGGGTATAGGTAACGTTTCGGGTCAAGACCGAAGATCCTCAAAATTTGGGCTCATGGCAGAAATGGGGGAGAAACTCAATTCGATAAAGCTGTGTTGTCAATGTAGCTTAAGTTAGAGATATAGCATGGAAACCAGCCTGGCCAGCTGCGCCACTGTGCCGTCCCACAGACAGACAAATCTCCTGACTCAAGACCCAGATCCCAGAACTAATGGCAATCTCTGTCACTCCCTGCTCCACGCGAGAGAGGCCAGCCTGCCAACTTTAACATTAAACAACCATCAGCCAACTCGCGTTCACCAAACGGGAAGCAAGCCCAAAATATTTGATGTTTCTAAACGTGAACTGGGTGTTCAGGTCGAGCGATGGTTCCATCAGTCTTGAGGAGGGAATCCTTTTGGCCCATCTTTATCCTCCGCCGCCCCCATTACCGACCCATTCTCTGGTCTCAATCTGCGTCACCTCTCCAGGACTTCTGACAACTCTCCAACATCCTCCTCCTGACCGGACTTCTGATATTCTGCCGGCCGAGGTTAACCATCAGGCACCCAGTAAGCTCCATTTTTTGAGGTTGTGGAACTATTTTTAATCCTGGAGTTTTTGTAACCTTATAAAACACCAATGTTTCCTGACCTTCCTGATACATAGAAACATAGAAACATAGAAATTAGGTGCAGGAGTAGGCCATTCGGCCCTTCGAGCCTGCACCGCTATTCAATATGATCATGGCTGATCATCCAACTCAGTATCCCGTACCTGCCTTCTCTCCATACCCTCTGATCCCCTTGGCCACAAGGGCCACATCTAACTCCCTCTTAAATGTAGCCAATGAACTGGCCTCAACTACCCTCTGTGGCAGAGAGTTCCAGAGATTCACCACTCTCTGTGTGAAAAAAGTTCTCCTCATCTCGGTTTTAAAGGATTTCCCCCTTATCCTTAAGCTGTGACCCCTTGTCCTGGACTTCCCCAACATCGGGAACAATCTTCCTGCATCTAGCCTGTCCAACCCCTTAAGAATTTTGTAAGTTTCTATAAGATCCCCTCTCAATTTCCTAAATTCTAGAGAGTATAAACCAAGTCTATCCAGTCTTTCTTCATAGACTGGATAGATACGAATGGACAGCTCAGTTACAACAGATTTTGTCCGCTAAAACCAAAATCTGTTATAAAGAGGTTCGTCATGACGAGGGTAGACTTTAGTTGCCAATGAGCCATTAATTGGTGATGAGCAAGACATGGCCAAATCAGTAAAATATTCCTGGTTACACAAAAAAGCTGGAGAAACTCAGCGGGTGCAGCAGCATCTATGGAGCGAAGGAAATAGGCAACGTTTCGGGACTGCAGTTCCCTCTTAAACACAGTAAAATATTCCTTTTGGGTTTGAGCAGCATCGACCAAAAGATATTTCAATGTTAGATTGGCATTGCTCTGAAAAAATGCATAATATCTTTTGTAATGGATAAAGACTTAAACCTTCAATAAGAGAGGAAAAATACATTCTTGGATTCCAGGATGAAGTGAATGTTTGCACATCTATAATCATCTCTATCTTCACCGCTGCAGTTGGAGAGAAGATCTTGCCAGCACATTGATGTTTATTGCTTTTAGCATGCGGGAATCGATGGAATCATGCTAACATGGTCAGTCCAGCCTCTTACTTGAACAAAAAGCAAATGCATTAGTTATGAAATATTAGCATGTCATGAAAACAAAAGTGCTTCATGTTTCTTTTCTTCTACTATATTAATACACATTCAGCAGAACAGAGGGAGTGAACTCTATTTCATATTTGGCTATCGTGAATACTATCGAAGTATGTTACAGATGAAGGGCAGAACCAAGATTCTACTATTTGGACGTAGGTTATCAAATGCAATCAGAAAATCTTATTGTATTCAAAACTTGCCTGGCCTCCAATTCAAGCAGATGTCCACAATCAAATGTTGCAAACTGGCACATTCCAAGGTGCATGTCTACGTGATGACAGAATGTTGACACCACGGAGAGTAGTGAGAATTCCCGTGACGTAGGTGCAGTGGTAGTGAGTCGCCAGGAGGTCGAAGGTTGTCGTAGGTTGTTGTAGGTTGTCGCTGGTGCTGACCGGTGAATTTCATTGGCTCATTGGGGAAAAAAAACGTAAACAGTAGTTTTCAGAACCAAGCATAACCGACCGGTAATGTAAATGTCCGCCAAGCTTCACAGCCGTCTGGCTCTGGCTTCTTAAATGTTGCCTCCATTCCTTCTCCCCACCCCATCTCCCTTTTGCCCCCCTTCTCTACCCTCTCCTCTCCCCCCTCTTTTAAAGGACTTAAGTGACCCTTCCCGTACACTGTGCTTTCACCGTCTTAATTACAGCGCCAACCTTCCTGTTCATCGTGGTATGTGTCTATATCACATTGGCTTTGCACTATGTGAATTTCACTCAGACAGCACTCCCCCCGCTTGCCCTGTCCCCGCCTGCATAACTAGCTGGTGAAGGAAGCAATGTGTGTGTGTTCCACTCTGACAGTCGCCGTTCCAGTCACCGGTTTTTCAGTGACCTGCTACGACTTGAAAGTCTGAAAGAACTCAGGCCTTGAAGAAGAGAGTTCCGACCCGAAGCGTCATCTGTCCATTTGCATCCAGAGATGCTGCCACCATGTTGTTTCTTTGTTCCTATAATTAGTGTATGTTAATGGTTCAAATCAAAATGGATGGCACATTACGATGCCTAAATTGACAGTGTGCTCGGCAGTGAAAGATGGATTGGTTAGTTGGCCAAGAATTTCAGTCCTGGAAAGTGAAATGTAAAGCATTTGGGAAGGTTCAACAAGTCAAGGAAATGTACAATAAGTGAAAGGATATGGAAGACAATGGAGAACAGGGGGCACTTAGAGTATATGGGTCTGGATATGGGTCACCATATATGGGTCACCTTCATGGTACTACCTTCACGAGCCACCGTATATGGGTCACCTTCATGGTACTAGGACTGGGCAATAAATAGATGAGGTTAAACATACACTCATTTTTTTGATAAGGTGCAGATTATTTTACCATCAAAATATTACTTATTCATAAAATATAAAATTAAACAATGCTTAAAAGAAAGAACTGCAGATGCTGGAAAAATCGAAGGTAGACTAAAATGCTTGAGGAACTCAGCGGGTGAGGTAGCATCTATGGAGAGAAAGAATAGGTGATGTTTCGGGTCGAGACCCTTCTTCAGACTGATGTCAAGTAGATGAGGTCAAACATACTCATATTTTTGACAAGGCGCTGATCAGTCTGAAGAAGGGTCTCAACCCGAAATGGTGCCTATTCCTTCTCTCCATAGATGCTGCATAGATGCTCAATAGATGCTCAATAGATGCTGTTCCTCCAGCATTTTTGTCCAAATTAACAATGCAGTGTGTTCTTATGTTGCCATTCATAGGACAAACCATATCATTTATTTTATATTACGTTAACAAACATCAATGTTCTGTTGCACACCTTCCTTGAGCAAAGAGTGCAACAACATGGGTTCCTGCCCCATAGTGTGCAATGGTGGGAGAACCTTGCAGTACAGTCATTCCCCATAACAACCTTTGAGATGCCTGCACCAAATTATATTCTGTCACCACGTAGACATGCACTTTGGAATGTGTCAGTTTGCAACCTTTGATTGTGGACGTCTGCTTGTATTGGAGGCCAGGCAAGTTTTCAATAATCCAGAAGGCATCTATCAACATTACTGCTCTTCTAGCAAGAGTTGGTGTCTCAATGTCCATCCAGTGAACAGTCCATGAAATGTAATGTCTCATGTTACAGAGCTGGTCAGGATAAACCACTGCATCTGTAACACAAACACATTTGTACTCCCTGGCTTTTGACCATGCCTGAGGCTTTGCTTCTGTTTGTGGTGTTTTTGATGTTTCTTTATTTTACTTGTCTTTTCCTACTATTTCTTTTGATTGTTATTTTTGGTGAGTATTAACTTTTTTGTCAATGATTAGTGATGTACAGCACTTTGTTGCAGCTATGCTTGTTTTTAAAGTGCTCTATAAATACAATTATTATTATTATTATTTATCTGTTTACAGGCCTTCCAGAACCCAGAAGGAAACAGATGACAATCTCAATCTCAGTCCAGTCACCTCAAAGGCAGTGTGAATCTGTATACAGGATATGACTGGTCCTTCAAACCACCAGGCAAGCAAGATCTTGGCACTTGTTTTAAAGTTTTGGTGCTAAAGTATTCTGCAAATGACTTCAACAGTCAGGATTGGGGAACCATACAACAGGATCTATAATATTTTCTTCCACGTGGTCTCAAAGACATTCTGTGCATTTATTACCTGAGTGACATAGAGTCATAGAGAGTCACACAGTGTGGAAACAGGTCCTTTGCCCCAACTTGCCCACACTGATAATATCTAGTGAAATTCTTGCCCGCACTGATAATATCTACACTAGCCCCACTTGCCTGCTTTTGGCCCATATCCCTCTTCTATCCCTCCTCCAATAGCTCGTCCGATACACCCACCGCCCTTTGTATGAAAAAGTTGCCCCTCAGGTTCCTGTTCAATCTTTCCCCCTCTTCTGAAACCAACGTCCTCTGGTTCTTGATTCTGGGCAATCTGAGGAATCTATTCCTCTTATGATTTTGTACATATATCTTCGACACATTTTGAACAGATTTTTGACATACTGTATGGCCGAAAGTGTACTTTTGCACAAACCTTTCTATAAGTGAAGGGTCATCTGAAAGGAAGTTCTCTAGCAACCTGCCCAAATCCATCCATCGCAAAGCTGAGAACAGACAGAACCTTAGTGACAATTGGTATCTACAGTATGTGCCTGAAATATTCACATCGTTAAATGCAGACAGAGGGCAAGGCATAGAATGTAAGAGCAATGTTGTTATGCAAGAAATGTACACTGTGTTAGTTAGTTCACCCTTTGAGCACTTCAGCCTTTGAGCACCTATGTACATTACTGGTATTACAGGAAAAATTTGATTTTACTGGGGAGAGTTATAGTCAGGGCTGGAAAAGTTAGCTATGAGGAAAGGTTGGATAGGCTGGGGTTGTTTTCCTTTGAATGGAGGAAGCAAAGGAAATGTTTAAATGAGGTATATAAAATGATGAGGGACCAAGATGGAGACGTTTCCATGAGTAGAAGGGTCAAAAAACTGATGGGTATTGAGTCAGTAGAACAATTACAGGAGAACTGTGGACATTTCCCCCCCCCCCCCCCCCCCCCCCCCCCCAGGGGTGCTTGTGGTTTGATGCAGACTGTCTGAAACTTGGTGTAGAACAATGACTCACTTCGAACTTAAAAACTGCTTGGACATTTGTGTGAAGAGGCAACACCAGCAGAGCAATGGACCTGATGCTGGAAGATGGAATCCAGCTGGGTAGATTTATTTCACATCTGTGTAGGAAGGAACTGCAGATGCTGGTTGAAAACCAAAAGTAGACACAAAGTGCGGGAGTATCTCAGCCGGTCAGGCAGCATCTCTGGAGAATAAGAATGTGCGACGTTTCGGGTCGGGACCCTTCTTTGGACTAGTGGGCCTGTAGGTCTAAAGAAGGGTTCAGACCCAACCTGAAACGTCACCCATCCTTGTACTGAGTTGGGTTTCTCCAGCACTTTGTGTCTTTCTTTCAGAATTGTTTAGTTGCAAACTTCTGCTCCTCCATCGCGACAGAGAGTTTAAAGAATTTGCATGAACATTGTGCACTTTGCAGAATGGGAGAGCTTGTTATCTTGCTCGCAAACTAATTAATTCAAAGGGATAATAAGAGACCCCAAAATGAATTGGCTTTGTTGAATACACTTTATTGTTATCACAGTGCATGCATATGGAGTCAGTGATTTAATGAGTCATTCCTCCAGACTGCCCGGTGTTATCAGCTAATTGTTATTGCCTTTATTTTCTTGTCTATTTATGTCACATGCAATGTGTGTGAGAGTTATTTTCCTTTTAAGCTAAACAGATCTCTTGCTCACGCACAGCATGCCATGCACTTAGTTCAACCAAGATAAAAGGGTTCAAGCTGTCTCAAAACATCAATTTATTTATTATTGGATTTGATGTAATATGTGTGTGGGGGGGGTGGGAAATCTGGCGCTTTTTTAAAAAACAATGTGGCTGCAACTGTTATGTGTTTGTGAGAAAGGAAACTGAAGGAAGATCGATACATCCTCTACGTAAATTTTAAATTGCTTCTGACGTACGCCAACAGAAGCTGTTTTTAGTGAGGATACTCCAATTATTATACGTTTGACATGATCTTGGCTCTGGGTCCCAGGGAATGCTATGTATGCATAATTTAGTCTTCCTGTGATTGTCTATTTAACTTGGCAATCTAGAACAACTTTTTGCCTATGAAAGACAGGGACGCCAATAAAGTAATGATCAAATGAAGACATGTACACTTGGCCATTATGGTACGAGCCATCCCATAGGGAAGCAACAAGTGGCTGCACAACTTGCAGATTTTTTAATCATCTTTCAACAACATGTGCAGAGTGTTTTTGTTACCTAAATAGTTTGGCTGAAAAGAAAGTAAAATAATAATTGCTTCACCACCTGCTTGGCTACAGGCTTGACTGTTCTTGATTTTTCCTTCTTTAATCTGTCCGGAAATTCATTTTAAGAACAAAGCATTCCCTAATAAATCTGAAGTAAACATGCACAGAATCCTAAAATGAGCAAATTTGAATCAACGTCTTCCTGTTTCAGTGAATTAGCGGGGCAATAGTAGGTGCCATTTATGATTGTACCTTAAGCAGTCTTAAGCCAGCATTCTTCACTATTCAATGGCTGTTCCACTTGCTCAGGGTTTCATATACTTTTTTCTTGTATGTTAATCGGAGTGAGGAAGCTCAGATTTGAGTACTGGTACTGTTCTGCTATTCATACTGTTCAAACATCAAAAACTCTGAGGTCAAGGTTATAGCAGTGAGACAAATGCTACATTGAGTTCTCCATGTCAGCCTGACATTCCACCTCAAGCCCAATCCTGGAAATGGCACCCAGGAGACTCTCTCATTCTCTCTTTCGATACCTTACTGTCAGACTGCGTGATGTCTATAAGTGACGTTACCAGATCAGAGGAAATTATGTAAATTCTGAGAAAAGTTTTACACAATGCACTCGAGTCAATTCCAGAGAATGGAGTTTTCTTATTCTACGTAGGCATGAATGAAATACAGTTTCCGGGAGCATAAACATTACATTCTAAACTGCAAAAATAACCTTGTATATCGTTTTCACTGAAATTCTAGCATTTCTACTCAAAATCCCCAACGACTGACAGGAAGTATTTAACAATAATGATTGTTAATATAACATGTATGTAACATTAAGATTGTGAACATCAAGTATATTTAACATTGTGAAGCACACAAGAAGCCAATCTTTTGTGTTTAAGAGGGAACTGCAGATGCTGGAGAATCGAAGGTTACACAGAAAAGCTGGAGAAACTCAGCGGGTGCAGCAGCATCTATGGAGCGAAGGAAATAGGCAACGTTTCGGGCCGAAACCCTTCTTCAGTCTGAAGAAGGGTTTCGGCCCGAAACGTTGCCTATTTCCTTCGCTCCATAGATGCTGCTGCACCCGCTGAGTTTCTCCAGCTTTTCTGTGTAAGCCAATCTTTTGATTGGTTTTAATTTAAAATGAATGGAATCTAATAATATCCTGTTGTCAGGTTCTGGGCTAAATTGTTGAAACAACATATTTGTAATGATGGAGTGTACGATGACAACTAGACTTTTCACTAGACAATTTATTATAAGTTTAAAATAATTTTGCTGATGCTGGAAATCTGAAATAAAACCATCAAATGCTAGCATTAATCAGCACATCAGGTAGCATCTGTGAAGAGGGGTGATTACAATTCAGATCATGAATGATCTTTCGTCCTGCATGATTATCCTTTAATAATACAAACTTCATCAACTTTCACCCTCTCACAGACTTTCCTGTTTGTTCGCTGCTCATTTCTCAGCATCTTAAATCATATAAACTTTCCAAATGTGATGAAAAATCATCTTCCACTGATACCTCCTGACGCTGAATTTTTTTGACCACTGTCCAATTTCATTTCATAATGGGTATGGCGAATCAGAAAAATAAATATATTGCATAATGATCAAATCTCTGTTTTAGTTACAAAATAAAGAATATCATTAGTATTTCCACTGCAACAGTCACTAGTAATTATGTAGGACAAAACTGCAGATGCTGGTTTACACTGAAGATAAACACAAAATGCTGGAGTAACTCATCAGCAGGACAAGCAGCATCTCTGGATAGAAAGAATGGGTGACTTTTCGGGTTGAGACTCTTCTTCAGACTGGAGAAGGGTCTCAAACCGAAACGTCGCCCATTCCTTCTTTCCAGAGATGCTGAATGTCCCGCTGAGTTACTCCAGCATATTATGTCTATCGTCAGTCAGTAATAAGTGTTGCCATTGACAAATATCTTAATTTCTGTCTTGTGTTCAGTTGACATGAAAACTGCAATTGTGTTTGCATACATGAGGATAAAAGAGAAATTAAATGGATACTGATAAGATATTCCTCATTTTAATTTCAAAGTAACAGGCTACTTCACAAAACAAGTTCATTCATTATAGGTACAGTAACTTATCAAAGTACCTTTATATTTCAGTCTTTCAGCTTGGCAGGGTTTGAGCTTGGCAGGGTTTCGGAAACACAGGAGTCATTTAGCAGTTTGAGTAGATTTAGTTTGGAACAAATTTTGACAAGCAGTGAAACAGAAATAACATTTATAGAGAAATTGTGACTATGTATCCAAAGGAAAATATTTAATGCCACAAGTGAAATTATGAAAGTAAGCATGCAGGCACAGCAGGCAGTGAAGAAAGCAAATGGCATGTTGGCCTTTATAACAAGAGGAATCGAATATAGGAGCAAAGAGGTCCTTCTGCAGTTGTACAGAGCCCTAGTGAGACCACACCTGGAGTATTGTGTGCAGTTTTGGTCCCCTAATTTGAGGAAGGACATTCTTGCTATGGAGGGAGTGCAGTGTAGGTTTACAATGTTAATTCCCGGGATGGCGGGACTGTCATATGCTGAGAGAATGGAGCAGCTGGGCTTGTACACTCTGGAGTTTAGAAGGATGAGGGGAAATCTCATTGAAACAAATAAGGTTGTTATGGGCTCGGACACGCTAGAGGCAGGAAACATGTTCCCGATGTTGGGGGAGTCCAAAACTAGGGGCCACAGTTTAAGAATAAGGAGTAAGCCATTTAGAACGGAGACGAGGAAACACTTTTTCTCACAGAGAGTGGTGAGTCTGTGGAATTCTCTGCCTCAGAGGGCGGTGGAGGCAGGTTCTCTGGATGCTTTCAAGAGAGCTAGATAGGGCTCTTAAAAATAGCGGAGTCAGGGGATATGGGGAGAAGGCAGGAATGGGATACTGATTGGGGATGATCAGCCATGATCACATTGAATGGCAGTGCTGGCTCGAAGGGCCAAATGGCCTACTCCTGCACCTATTGTTTATTGTCTATTGAATCAATTCAGGTAACATTTTTGTTCATTCTCAAGGCAATAAACAAACATTTTATCTTCCACATTGATTTCCCTGGCACCTACTGTGGAAATCTGTAGCTGGGTCTGCTGCACCGACATCGCGGAGCTGTGGTTCGCGGAGCTCCCAACGCGGGCGGCGCTAACCATCATCACGGAGTCCTGCGACTCCGCCCGGCTCAGCCCATGGACTCGGGAGCCGCGGACTCCGGTGGGAGGTGACTGATCTGGATGTCTGGGCTGCTGAGGATGTTCTCCGTCGAGGTTCGGCGTTGGTGTTCCATCATCCCGGTGTGAGAGCCTGAGCATCGGGCCGCCCGTGGCAGCAACTGCGGGTGCTCAGGAGGCCCCCGACCACGGGTGAACATCCGGGAAGACCGGCGGGGAGGCTGGCTGGACTATGGTACCTTCCTCAACTTTGGTGCCACTGTGGGGTTATGTTGTGTCGTGGACTTCTGCGTTTGTGCTTTTTATTAATATGTTTTATTTATTATTTACTTTAATGTTACTTGACTGTAAGAAAATCCATTTCGTTGTCTCTTATGAGATAATGACAATAAATTCAATCCAATCCAATTCATATTACGTTGTGAGGGTCAGCCTGTGTAAAATGAACAGAGGGTAATCTGCTGGGATGTGACAGCATTTCTAGTGCAAGCGATAGACTACAGTGCTGCGACCACTATATACATCTGAAGTGTGGATCCCTCAACGGTCAATAAATGGGGAGCTCCACTAGAATAGTGAAAGGCTTGGATAGAGTGGATGTAGAGAGGATGTTTCCACTAGTGGGAGAGTCTCGGACTAGAGGTCAGAGCCTTAGAATTAAAGGACGTTCTTTTAGGAAGGCAATTAGGAGAAATTTCTTTAGTCAGAGGGTAGTGAATCTGTGGAATTATTTGCCACAGAAGGCTGTGGAGGTCAAGTCAGTGGATATTTTAAAGGCAGAGATAGATAGATTATTGATTAGTACTGGTGTCAGAGGTTACGGGGAGATGGCAAGAGAATGGGGTTGGGAGGGAGAGATAGAACAGATTGAATGGCAGAGTAGACTTGCTGGGCTGAATGGCCTAATTCTACTCCTATCCCTTATGACCTTATGAGCTTAATTTCTATTCAAGATGAATTTTAAATCTGTTCTTCTCTATCTAATCGAATCAGTCAAACATAAAGAATTATGTTGAAGAAACCTCTTCTTCACTGCATGGAAACCTTTAAATTGTACGATTAAGCATACAGGCCCATACATCCTGTTTTGCTATTATTTTTTCAGGTCAAGGCAAAATAATTTGTTGCTCTTTATTGTCCAGATGAAATTGTTGGGTCTCAAAGACAGGCACAAGTGTGTGATTCGAGTAGACTTAAAGGAAATTTTAAAATAGATTAAGGTTTCCTACTTAGATCCCTATAGCTGAAAAATACTTTCACTCTCATTGTTAGGGGAATAATAGTTTTTTTATGACAAAGGAGGCAGTTAAATTATTGGACAAAGCTTTCCTGTATAAATTGCTCTTCTAGATTACATTCACAATGAACATTCTTATCATTTTTTCTGACCATCTGTTGTAACATGGTTTTATTTAATTAATTTCTCTTTTCCCATTCATTTATTCATTTTTTAGATTTGCTGCATAGCCAGCATTTATTGCCCATCCCTGATTAACTTAGTTTGCTAAGCCATTTCATAGAACATTTAAGAGCATTAGTAGATTTGGAATCACACTTCAGCCACACAATGCAAGGATGGTTGGCAGGTTCACAAGTTCACAAGTTATAGTAGAATTAGGCCATTTGGCCCATCAAGTCTGCTCCGCCATCCAATCATGGTTGATTTCCTCCTAAACCCATTTTCCTGCCTTCTCCCCATAGCCTTTCACACCCATTCTAATCAAGAATTTGTCTATCTCTGCCTTAAAAATATCCACTGACTTGGCCTCCACAGCCTTCTGTGGCAATGAGTTCCACCGATTAACTGCCCTCTGACTAAACCTGAACTACATTGATGAGTCAGATATATTTTTTATGGCAAATTGGATTTTCCATCTTTATGTTTGCTAATAACTATTGTTGGGTTCCACAACTGCCATAGTTTTTTTTTTGGGGGGGGGGGGGTTTGAGTTTAGAAGGATTTTTTTATTTTTTTATTTTTTTATTTTATTTATTAGAAGTACAATACAGTGGTACCTTTTTACAGGTTCCCCCAAATTATGTTAACATAATACATTCTCTGTACAACTTTCTTTTTTTTTTAAAGAGAGAAATAAGAAAGAAAGATAGTAAAGAATAGAGGAAAGTCTAGTGTGTGTGAATAAAAAGAGGGAAAAAGAGATAGTGAGGAAAGGAAATAAGCAAGAAAAGAAAGCAGGAGGAAGATTCTCAAATCACCGCTAGGAGATGATTTTTTATATTCTTGATCATCTTGCACCCTTACCTGAAACTTTTAATTTTTACGATACTGTTACACCACATGAATCCAAGAAATCAATAAATGGAGACCAACTTGTTAAGAATTGGTTTTGTTTATCTATTAGGAGGAGTCTCATTTCTTCCAAGTGTGTTGTGTCCAACATATTATTGATCCACGTTTTAAGCGTTGGTATAGTAGCATTTTTCCAAAATTTAAGTATGAGTTTTTTTGCTGTTATTAACCCATAATTAAAGAATGAATTTTGGGGTATATTTAATTTGTTCCCGTCTCCCATTACTCCAAATATAATCATTTCAGTATTAGGTTCCATTTTTATCTTAAATAGATTTGCGAATATATCAAAAATATCATACCAACATTTATGAAGTTTTGTGCAAGAAACAAAAGAATGTGTAATATTGACATTTTGAGAAAGACATTTATCACAGATGGGAGAGATATTTGGGTAGAATTTATTCAGCCTAGTTTTTGAATAATATAATCTAATATTTTAAATTGAATTAAATTGTGTCTAGCATTAATCGAACATTTATGTATATATATATATCAAATACTTTTCCCATGTTTCTTTTGAAATTTTTATCGTTAGTTCTTTTTCCCAGTCTTCTCTAATTGCCTCTGTTGATGACTTCTTGATGATAATTCTCTATTTAAAATACTATTCTATAGATATGATATTAATTTCTGTGAGTCCGCCTTAATATTCATTGCTTCTTCCCGTGGATCTAACATTATACTGTGAAATCTTGGTATATATTTCTTCATAAAGTCACACATCTGTAGATATTTAAAATATTGGTTGTTATTCAGTTTAAATTTAAATTTTAATTGTTGAAATAATAATAGATTTCCCATTTCATACATGTCACCTACCTTTTTAATTCCCAATCTTTCCCATTGTCTGTATGTTTTATCCATAAAAGATGGTTTAATTACCGATTATGCACTATTGGTGTTAGCACTGATAGGTTTCTTAATTTTAAAGTTAATTAATTTGTTTCCAGATTCGTATTGTATTATGTATAATTGGATTTTTCTTATATAATGTGTTGTTCAGTTTTATCGGGGGAGAAGACGATCGCCTCCTAAATCGTACGGAGAACAATCCGCTTTCTCCATTTTTATCCATTCCATCTGTTGAGAAGAACTGTCCAACCAGTAAATTATATTCTTAATATGCACTGCCGAATAATAATATAAAAAATTAGGTAGGAAGTGCAAATCCCCCTACCTCTTTGGGTTTACACAAGTGGTTTCTTTTAATTCTATGTATTTTATAGTCCCAGATAAAATTGGTAATATTAGAGTCTAATTTTTTTTTTAATGTTTTGGTATATATATTGGTATGGATTGAAATAAATATATTATTTGTGGTAGAATTATCATTTTTATAGCATTTATTCTGCCAATTAATGATAACGGAAGTGCTTTCCAGAATTTAATCAAAGCATTCAATGTATTTAACAATGGTGTAAAATTAGCGTTAAATAATAGTAAGATTAAACGAGAACTTACCAGTTTGAAGTTTGATCTTTATTTTATGAGGAGGAACGTTGAGGGAATACGTGAAAGAAGCCTGCTACGACGCATGCGTGTCATCCTTCAAAGCAGCGGTGTGAGGTCACGGATACACTATAATGACCTAAAATAGTAAGATTATTAAAGAGATACCAGTTTAAGATATGACCATTCGAGGGTGGGAGCGGAGGGCACGTATTCCCTCAACATTCCTCCTCATAAAATAAAGATCAAACTTCAAACTGGTAAGTTCTCGTTTAATCTTACTATTTTACTTCGGAGTCACGTGAGTGACTACATGAAAGATTTCAAAGCTCTGTGACCTCATGCCGTGGAAACGAGTCCATGCTTCACAACTGCCTTGGTAGTTAGGGAGAAATTGTTAATTATATTCAAAACATTCATACCAATTATTTAATGGAAATGATAAATAATATCTAATTAATTCAAATCATAATCCTGTATTCTTCAGGGATAAATTATCATACAGAACTTAAAATGTTCCCCGAAAACGTTCCCATACTGCTAACTGGTTTGTTATAACATTTCTGAAAAGTTTTCTCCGACAACCATCCTGCAATCCGGAGGATTTGGTCCATGGATACATCAAGGCGTTTTGCTGCGGATGTAGCTGCAGCCCTGGTGGAGTGATATTTAAATATGTTAGTGTCCACTCCCGCCTATCTTAACCCATATTTCAGCCACCGCGAAATGGTCTGAGTTACACTCTACGGTACAGTTTCTTATAGCTGATTAAACGCCATTTCCTTGCCTCTGATAGCCTTTGTACTTTCACTGTATAACAAAACGTGCTTCACTATACAGAGGCGTTTGTCCTCCGGGTAGGCCATCAATTCTATGACCTGCCCCCGCTGATCCTGGTCTATTTTGTTTAATAATACGGTCCTGGATCACAACCCCAAACTTCCTGCCGCCATAGTGAAGCCATCCAGTCTTACTTTTTGCAATAACTGGACCCTATGCGCTGTGACTAGCGCCATCAGCATTACCATTTCTTAGTTAGTTTATCCAGATTTAATGCTGTAGCCGGCGACCAATTCCTTAGCATGGTCCAGACCACACTTACATCCCAGATTTTGTTGTATCTTATTTTGGGTGGCTTGGTGTTAACATTGCCTCTTAAAAGTTTAACTACCAGAGGATGTGATCCCACAGACTGTCTTACTGTTCCTTGCCACCAATAACTTGACAATGCACTTCTGGCACTATTCACAGTGCTGTAACTCAGTCCTCCATAGTGCAGGCTGGTGAGAAACTCTAGCACCGCCGGAACATCCTTATTTCTGTGGTCCAGAAGGTTATTATGGCAGTAATTAGTCCATTTTTAATATGACCTAAATACTGTTTTTGTGTAGACCTTCTTTGTGCTGCTGTGATCATGTCCACAGTTCTTTTTGATAGCCCCATGTCCCGTAGCGGTCTTTTAGAGTCTACAACCTACTAAATCAATATTTTCTATGGCATGGATAGCTATCCTGAGTTACTGGATGCACCAGTAACTTAGGACTATGTCTTACAGTTATACATGGTTCCAGCACCATGTCCTGTACCCCGGAAACCCATAGTTGGGTAAGCCAATCAGGTACGAAGACATCCCAGATGCCGATTCCTGTTAAATTTCCCTTAGTACCCAATTGAAAAGGTAGAAAAGGAGGAAATACATAAATGAAATCCCCCCCCCCCCCCCCCCCCCCCCCCCTAGTGCAGTGAAACAGCATCTGTAGCTTCTGCCTCAGGATCTGGTACCAATGATACATACCTCGGTAACTGGTGATTTAAACCTGGATGCAAATCTAATATCCGGCCTTACATACTTTACTGTGATTTCAGCAAATACCATTCTATCCAACATCCATTCAGTACTTTCAATAAATTTTCAAAAATTGAATTTGCCAATTCATCACAAGATGTTGATATATTTCCACCCATATGACTTGTATATGCCACCACCGAGGTATTATCTATCTACCATCTAACATGCTGCAGTTTCATTCCTGAGCAATAAGATTTTTGCCCATGAAATGCACTTAACATTTCTAAGTACTTATACCCTTAGTGTTAAGTAGGTTAGCTTCTTGTATATTCCATCTCCCCCATAGCTCGAGATGGTATCAGTTGTACCCTAACCAATTGCACTGGCATCTGTTTGTAATAGCACAGACGGGTTGTGAATAACTATTGGGTTGGAGCAATACTAACATTGTGTTCCCACCATTGTAATTCTTTTATAGCTTCTATTGTTAGCTCCATTGGCCAAAAAATAAATGGCCTCTATAATTTTGAGCCCATTTAAACTCTGTGGCTTTTCCTATTAGCAAAGTCATTAACATATTAAATGTGTTAATGGTGTCAATTTGACTTAAGTGGATGGACAATGAATCCCAGCTGTTCAAACAATTGTTTAGTGGCAACCACTGCCTAACATGCCAATTCATAAGTTATTCCCACAATAAGTATATCATCCAACTATGCCATTACTCTATGATTTTGGTGTTGCGGCAATCCCAAAGCTGGTTTAAAATTTTTCTCCTGTTGGATATTGAATAGTAAGCATCTTAAAGATTAATACTTGCCATAAAGTAGCCTGCTGAAAAACTAACTCTTTAGCACTGCTAAAAGTATCCATTTTTAAAATGAATATATTGCACAACATTGTGAAGCGTTGATAATCCATAATAATACGTCAACCCCCATCTTTCTTATACTAATAAATATGTTTGAGACAAAATCCTGTTGTTCAGGTTTGGTTTATTCCATTACCCTTTTAGTAAGCATGTATATCTGCCCGGTTTATGTTGTACTGGAGGGTTTTGTTTGTGTAGAAACTCTATCAGATATCCCTTAATACTGCTAAGGATATATCTGTCCATAGATATATTACACCATGCTTCCACATGAAGTTGCAATGTCCCTCCAACTTCCGTGCTCCCTATTAATGCTGGAGCCCCAGATTCACCTACCTCCATGGTTATCAGTGGTAACCAAGTTATTTTCTTGGTTTCATTCGTGGTTGTGGAGGGCCTAAAGGTTTAGGTTAGGGTAGATGCTGACGTAGAGGCTTTTCCATCTTCCACAGTGGTCGTCCCGGGCCAAACCCTAAACAGGACGCTGCTGCTGGGTACCTCTGCCCAATTCTTTGTACTATAATTACAAAAACTACCTCTCTTAGGATGCACATAAGGTTAATGTCTTCCCCAGATATCCTTTGGATGCTCTAATCAGCCCCAAAGTCGAGCCTCCTCATCCAATTCTTTAACCTGTTTGGACAGGTGTCCCCCCAAATAACAGGGTCTATAGCCGTTTGCTTACATAGTATAGCGAACTTAGGGTCTAGAGCTGGCTGAATGGCCCTCTTTCTAATATATTTAGTTCAAACTGCACATTGCAAAAATAGTGCAATAGCATCCTTGTGGTCACTAATTATGTCCACCTTTTCTAACATGCGGGCCAAAGCTGTTATGCCCGCCATGAGACCTTTCAGAGTATTTTGGATTTTAATATCCCGACTCCTAACGGCCTTCCCAACATGTCTGCAAGTGCACCTGTAACACTGGCTACATTAAGAGCACCACAATATCCCGGGGTATAAATGCCTTGCCAACACTTCAGCAAAGTATTAGCTTGAAGTTGATGGGTGGACATATATTCAATACTCACAGCCATCCTTCTCGAGATCATTCTCAGTGTGTTCCTGCTGGCAGTACTGGCTCATCATGTTCAGCAGGTTGTTTTATCCCACCCTTCAATAGGGGAAGGTGGCTCCATCACCTGCTCAGATTTTACCCCGTCAGACCTGCCATACCCTCCTCAGAGGCGTCTGATATTTCATGCAGCCCTTATGGGAAACTGCTGTGGGACTTATATTTTTTGCCCACTGTGGCTATCCTCCAATCCCGGAGCCTGCCACTGTGGAGAAATTTACTCCAGCAACCGCTCCAGCCGACTTACATGCTCTCGGGCACTAGTCGCCGCGGGTGCTTTAATATATCAGACCGCTCCTGCCGACCTTGGTGCTCTCGGGCACTAGTCGCACGCGGTTTTTCCCGCAGCCGGTCCCCATGCCTACGGGCACTGGTCGCTCCCTGGCCTCCCGATATACTCATGCCGCTCACGGTCCCAGTACTCACGGGCACCTCTACCCATTTAGGGTGAAGTTTGGCACTTGCTCCCTTATGGGAGATGCTGGTGCCGACATTCATTGCTGCCTGCTGCTGGTCATTAAACAGCAGCGATATCTGTGTGGCGGCGACTTCAGTTCTGTACTGACGTCCGTAGCTGGCTGCCTGCTGTTCAGAACACAGCAGCAACGTCTGTGGCTCTGCCCTGACGTCCGTAGCTGGCTGCCTGCTGCTCTTCAGAATACGGCAGCGACGTCTGTAAAGAAACAAAGGTAAGGAAAAATTGTTCTTACCTGTGCTGGTTCTCAGCCTGCCGTTTGGGAGGAACGTCCTTCCTCCCGCAGCCCCACGGACCCCGTAGCGTAGGTCCTTGGGCTGTTGTCCGAGATGTCGGCTGACGGCTATGGAGTACTCACGGTACTGGCCGCTCGTCCCTGTCCTTCAGCCGCTTCAATCGGCTCCAATGCCGCTAGCGACTGTATCGAACCCGGGACTTGTTGCTTCGCTTCCCGCCCGGCAGCAGTGAATCTTGCCGGTGCGGGGAGCGACGTCGGGCACAGCTGTTTCCTCTCCCGAGGATTCGCGTGCCGTCGGCTGCTGCTGGCTGCTGGCTGCCCGCTGTCTCCGCGGTTCTCCCCTCCAGCTTTCCCGCAGCTTCTTGCATTTCCTACCTGCAAGGTAAGTGGGAAAAATTTTGCAGTCTCTTACCTGCTTCTTTCCACTTACCTCTAGGGAGACGTCATCTCCCACGTCTGACTCGTTCAATGCGTGTATGCGATATGACACGCATGCATCGTAGCGGGCTTCTTTCACGTAGTCACTCACGTGACTCCGAAGTAAAATGATTTATATCTTCTAGTAACGTGAATACCCAAATACTTACATTTTTCCGTTGCAATTTTAAATGGAAATTTTAATAGGTGATTCGCTTTTTGATGACATAATTTTGATGACATAAAAATGATATAATTTCACTTTTATTCCAATTTATTCTATATCCAGAAAAAGAACCAAATTCCTCTATTAAATTTAATAAATTCGGGATACTCGTTTGTGAATTTGTAATATATAAAAGTATATAATCTGCATATAATGAAATTGTGTTATTGGAGTCATTAGTATTATATCCCTGAATATTCAGATGCATTCTTATCCTTTCAGCCAGAGGCTCAATCATAAGGACAAATAGCAGGGGTGATAAAACACATCCCTTCTTTACTCCTCCAACCTCATCTACTGCACCTGCTGCTCTAGATGTCAGCTGATTTACATCGGGGAGACTAAGCGGAGGTTGGGCGATCGTTTCGCCGAAAACCTCCGCTCAGCCCGCAATAACCTACCTGAACTCCCGGTGGCTCAGCACTTCAACCCCTTTCCATTCCCAATCCGACCTCTCTGTCCTGGGTCTCCTCCATTGCCAGAGTGAGTAACACCGCAAATTGGAGGAACAGCACCTCATATTCCGCCTGTGTTGCTTGCGTCCGGATGGCATGAACGTTGAATTCTCCCAGTTTTGCTAGCCCTTGCTGTCTCCTCCCCTTCCTTAACCCTCGAGCTGTCTCCTCCCATTCCCCCGCCCTCGGGCTCCTCCTCCTCCCTTTTTCCTTCCTTCTCTCCCCCCCACCCCCCATCAATCTGAAGAAGGGTTTTGGCCCGAAACGTCGCCTATTTCCTTCGCTCCATAGATGCTGCTGCACCCGCTGAGTTTCTCCAGCATTTTTGTGTACCTCCCTTCTTTACCATCTCTTTCTTTCTTATTTCTCTCTTTAAAAAAAAAAGGAAGTTGTACAGAGAATGTATTATGTTAACATAATTTTGCGAACCTGTAAAAAGGTACCACTGTATTGTACTTACTTCTAATAAATTAAAAAAAAAAAAAAAAAAAACACTAAACCACCACCATAACATGATAAACCTGAAGTCCATTGCCAACATTTGTGGTTGGTAAATATGGTAGGCAATGACTCTGATAAATGTCAATAATTGCCGTGAGACATGTGACATGTTTGATTGTTGGGGGAATTAAGCAAATCCAATGTATGTAGTGGTTTAATTACCTGCAGTATGAATAAATATACAGTTACAGTTTAGTTAATTGTTACGTGTACCGAGGTACAGTGAAAAGCTTTATTTGCATGTTATTCTGTCAGCAGAAAGACAATACATGATTACTGTACTATCGAGCCATTTACAGTGTATAGGTACATGATAAGGGAGTAACGTTAAGTGCAAGGTAAATCAAGTACGGTCCAAGGGTCACCAAAGAGGTAGATAGTAGTTCAGCACTGCTCTCGGGTTTTGGTAGGATGATTCAGTTCCTGATAGCAGCTGGGTAGAAACTGTCCCTGAATATGGAGGTGTGCGTTTTCACACTTCTATAGGGAAGAAGAGGGGGTGACCAGGGTGCGACTCATCCTTGATTATGCTGCTGGCCATGTCGAGGCGGCGTGACGTATAAATAGAATCAATAGAAGGAAGATTGGTTTGTGTGATGGTCTGGGCTGTGTCCACAATTCGCTGCAATTTCTTGCGGTCTTGGACGGAGCTGTTCCCAAACCAAGCTGTGATGCATCCTTAAAAAAGTTGGTAGACTTCTGCCATAATAAGAGAAAATTATTTTATTTGTGCTGCCACATTTCTGTGCAGTGAGGCTGTGAGTAGATCTTGGCATTGATGACAGGACAACCGATTTCAAGATAGCAGCAAATGTATACACCATTCCTTTAATAGTGACGGGTAGGGGCAAGTACCAACGTACCTTTTTAGGATTATAGTGATTTTGACTGGGGCCAACAGATAACAAGAGTGAACTAACGTCTGATTAAAAAAACAGAAAAAAACAGAATTTTTCAATATAAACCTCGAGATGTGTGACAAATAATAACTGTGAATGATTATGCACTTTAAGATTCTGCATCAAGTTTCTGATTCAATAGTTTTCCAATTTTACAAAATTAATCATCCATGCAAGTAAAATGTCAAGATGGGCAAATATGAATATCCATGCAAAACTATACTATAGATGGTTCTAAGTGTGGCATTAAAAATTAAGTCACCTTAATTCTTTAACTTTGAGAATATAATTATTTGAACAATAAAAAGTTGTAGTGTTGTTTCATTAAACATTTCACACAATATTTCCACACACACGCGCACACACGCGCACACACACGCACACACACACACACACACACACACACACACACACACACACACACACACACACACACACACACACACACACACACACACACACACACACACATATATATATATATATATATATACATATATATATATATATATATATATATATATATATATATATATATATATATATATATATATATATATATTTAGCGAGCCTTTGTTTCATATATATAACCAAAGAGTTGCTAATGTATCATTCCACAGAGGTTGAAACCATTAACGGTATCACCATAAGAAGGAGTGCTGTAGCGAGGGTAGGCAATATTGCAAACTACTAACTAAAGAATTCTCGACTGCATGATTGGAAAAAATAGCCATGTTTATTATTAAACTTTTTGGCCTTTAGACAGCATAAGGTATTAAATTCTGTTACAAGATCTGAAAATTGTTTAAACATTGTTGGCCTGATCTCCAGCATTCCTCATTTGTACTCTGAATCCCATATAATAACGCCCAAGGGAAAATCTTTCCAAAAGGGAGTTTTTTTTTTCAAGCTTAGGCCTTGAAATTCTGTCTTTGTTGCTCGTCGGTGTCACCCTTTCCTCCTTCAGCACACATTGTTGGGTGTAGAAGAACTATCTGGTAACGTAGCATCTGTCATCAGGGTCGGTGTTTACTCCAGCGTTGCTGTTCCCTCACTTCCCGCACTGCTTGTGAACCCTCCCATCCCCCTTTTCTCTACCAACCACCTGGTGCTTCAGTCGCCACCCACAGCCAAGGTGGGACAAGGTAATCTGTTGCATATTTTCAACAACAAATTTCAGAATTAGCTAATTATCCCATAGGCATGGTGGTCATGGCTATGTAAATCTAAGTCAATTTGTCAGTCTGGCTCATTGCCAAATGCAATGTAAATTGGTATTTGAAACCATTGGGTAATGACAGATCCCTTTCGTAATGTGACCAATACAATTTCCAAGATGGGTTAACAGACTCATTATTTTTTACGTTAAATGCAGAATTTGTAACGTGAAACTTCGAAGAAAAAAACTGCATGTGTGATTTTTTAAATTCAAAAGCCAATTGCAATATATGTAGCATTTAATGAACTATTCAAAGCTATCTGCAAATACAATAATTTGATGAGATTAAATTCACATAGAGTGACTTTAAATGCACTTCAAGCATTTTCAATGAAATCTGACCCTGAATAAATCATGACTAGTTGTATTTTGGAAGTTCATTTTATAACAATGAACATAGGGAACCAATTACAAGGCAGAAATCTAATCAATGGATTCAGAAATTTGGCTCACCTTTTAGCCGCCATCCAAACCTATTATTTGATGGTCCCAAATTCCCCTTTGATCCATCAGTTCACATTTTCAACACATTACACTGAAATTTGAAGGGTTTATAAATGGTAAACCTGGGAACAACGCGAGTTGAATCTGCTCCAGCAAGGTCGGAAGCATTTTTGAGAGCATTTAATCAGGTATACATTTATGAATACATTGTTAAAATGTATTGCTTCCATTGATCTGTCAGATCCTCTTTAATCTACTCGTCCAAATCCAAATCTTTAGGTATGTGAAGAGGAAAAAAATAGTTAAGACCAAAGTTGGACCCTTGAAGACTGAAATAGGTGAATTTATTATGGGGAACAAGGAAATGGCAGATGAGTTGAACAGGTACTTTGGATCTGTCTTCACTAAGGAGGGCACAAACAATCTTCCTGATGTACTAGTGGCCAGAGGATCTGGGGTGACGGAGGAACTGAAGGAAATCCACATTAAGCAGGAAATGGGACCTGAAAGCTGATAAATCCCCAGGGCCTGATGGTCTGCATCCCAGGGTACTTAAGGAAATGGCTCTAGAAATTGTGGATGCATTGGTGATAATTTTCCAATGTTCTATAGATTCAGGATCAGTTCCTGTGGATTGGAGGGTAGCTAATGTTATCCCACTTTTTAAGAAAGGTGGGAGAGAGAAAACAGGGAATTATAGACCAGTTAGCCTGACATCGGTGGTGGGGAAGATGCTGGAGTCAATTATAAAAGATGAAATAGCGGCACATTTGGATAACAGTAACAGGATCGGTCCGAGTCAGCATGGATTTACCAAGGGGAAATCATGCTTGACTAATCTTCTGGAATTTTTTGAGGATGTAACTAGGAAAATGGACAGGGAGAGCCAGTGCATGTAGTGTACCTAGACTTTCAGAAAGCATTTGATAAGGTCCCACATAGGAGATTAGTGGGCAAAATTAGGGCACATGGTATTGGGGGTAGAGTGCTGACATGGATAGAAAATTGGTTGGCAGACAGGAAACAAAGAGTAGGGATTAATAGGTCCCTTTCAGAATGGCAGGCAGCAACTAGTGGGGTACCACAAGGCTCAGTGCTGGGACAGCAGCTATTTACAATATACATCAATGATTTAGATGAAGGGATTAAAAGTAACATTAGCAAATTTGCAGATGACACAAAGCTGGATGGCAACGTGAACTGTGAGGAGGATGCTATGAGAATGCAGGGTGACTTGGACAGGTTGGGTGAGTGGGCAGATGCAAGGCAGATGAAGTTTAATGTGGATAAATGTGAGATTATCCACTTTAGTAGCAAAAACAGGAATGCAGATTACTATCTAAATGGTGTCAAGTTGGGAAAAGGGGAAGTAGTACAACGGGATCTGGGGGTCCTTGTTCACCAGTCAATGAAAGTAAGCATGCAGGTACAGCAGACAGTTAAGAAAGTGAATGGCATGTTGGCCTTCATAACAAGAGGACTTGAGTATAGGAGCAAAGAGGTCCTTCTGCAGTTGTACTAGTTAGACCACACCTGGGGTATTGCATGCAGTTCTGGTCTCCAAATTTGAGGAAGGACATTCTTGCTGTTGAGGGAGTGCAGCGTAGGTTTACAAGGCTAATTCCCGGGATATTCCCTGTCATATGCTGAGAGAATGGAGTGGCTTGGCTTGTATACTCTGGAATTTAGAAGGATGAGAGGATATCTTATTGAAGCATATAAGATTATAAGGGGTTTGGACACGCAAGTGGCAGGAAACATGTTCCCGATGTTGGGAGTCCAGAACCAGGGGCCACAGCTTAAGAATAAGGGGTAACGGGTGATCGCTGGTCAACATGTATTGGTGGGCTGAAAGGCCTGTTCCAATTCTGTATCACTAAATTAAACTAAACTGGAGTCTTGAGTAAGGAGGTGATTTCTGTTCTGTTTTCTTTCCTCTGAGGTGAAATGCTAGAGCTAAATGCAGTTCCATCTGATCTGACAACATGGGTGATATCTGAATGAGCCCATCATGTCTCTGTGGGTAACAGGGGAATTCACAATTCAATCACTGTATGGAGTTGATCTGTGGAAATTGAAAGCACATATTATAGCAACTACTTCACAATGCCAGACATAGCCTGCTTATTTTGTCCCAAGGAATAATTGTAAAGATTATGACTGTGACTGGTTAGAACGTTGCTTTTCCTTTGATGCGGGACTGCCATGTAAAAACAACACTCGTGGCCTCTATTACTGAACTTTAAAATCAAAGTTCATTTTTTTAATTTAAAAGAATATTTATAATTCTGTATTAAACCAAACCAAGCAGAAACATTTTTTTTATCAGCACAGTTGAGATATGATAACTTTCA
Source organism: Leucoraja erinaceus (assembly GCF_028641065.1). Classification (NCBI taxonomy): domain Eukaryota; kingdom Metazoa; phylum Chordata; class Chondrichthyes; order Rajiformes; family Rajidae; genus Leucoraja; species Leucoraja erinaceus. The sequence continues at coordinate 59,073,430 of NC_073384.1, read as the reverse complement.
AGTCACATTTGATTGTATCTTGTTAATATCCTGAGTATTTTTCCAGTAATATTTAATCTGTCCTAAATCCTTATAACTTGCCTTCTTTAATTAACTTTTGCACTAAAATGGCAGATCACAAAGCAATATTTCTAATTTCTGCTGATAATGGTAGATAATATTAAGGAAAAGCCAAAGATTTAATAAGTACATTAAAAGGGAAATATGGTGACCAGAGAGAGTATAGGGCACCTCAGAAACCAAAGATCTTTGTGTGGAGCAGCAGGAGATGGGCAATGTCCTCAATGAGTATTTCTCCTCTGTTTTCACCATGGAGAAAGACAGGAAGACTGGGGAACATGGAACAGTTAATTGGAGTGTCTTGGGGACAGCAGTATCGTAGTCATTGAGGTGCGGAATGTCCTAAGGCGAATGAAGGTTGACAATCTCCCAGACCTGATGAGATATATCTGAGAACACTGTGGGAAGTTAGAGAAAAATAATTGTTAGTGCCTTGGGTGAGGTGCCAGAAACATAGCATAGAAAATAGGTGCAGAATACTGGAGGGTGGCTAATGTTGATCCTCTATTTAAGAAAGGCTGCAAGGAAAATCCTGGGAACTATAGACCAGTGTGCCTAACATCTATGGTCGACATGTAACTGGCGAATATTCTGAGGATACGATATATGTGCATTTGGATAGACAGGGGCTGATTAGAGATATTCAACATGGTTTTGTACATGGGAGATCGTATCTCATTAATCTGATTGAGGTTTTTGAAGAAGTATCCAAAAGGATTGATGAGGCCAAAGCCATTGATGTGTCTATATGGATTTTTGCAAGGTTTCCTTATAAACTGTTTAGTTCTTCACTGCTGGTTCCCGAAAATTCCCAGACCTCTGGCTTACCACTAACATTTGCCATTTTATGTTTCAGTGTTAAATTTAATATTTTCCTTGACCTTCTTTCTAATTTTACATCTTTCTGGTTGAGATAAGTTTCTGCTGAACCTTGCAAAATAGTTACTTAAATACCTATGACTGCTCATCAAATAGCCTTTCTTTGTCTACTTTGGACAGCTTTCCCTTCATACCTTCGTAATTACCCTTATTTAAGTTGAGAACACTCATTTTAAATTGAGAACAAGATGTTCTGTCTCAAACTGTATCTGGAATTCAACCATGTTGTGATCACTGCTCCCTAGAGGATTTTTAAATACAAGAACTCTTATTACTCCTATTTTGTTACACATTGGCAAAGCCAAAATAGCTTGTCTTGGATAGGTTCCATTATGTTATGCTCCAAAGAAATATCCTTAATATATTTTATAAATTCCGAGATACCCTTGCAAATTTGATCAGTCCAATAAAAATACAGGTTAAAATCACCCATGAAAATTGCAGGTCATTCGATATGCCTTTGATAATTCTCCATTTGTGCTTTTCCCCACCATGAGATAACAGCTTGATGTCATATATATCATTCCCCATTTCTCCCTTCCGCTGCCTTTCCTTATTTCCACTCAAATTGATTGTACATCAAGACCCACTGCACCCGCATCAAATCTCACCACTGCAGTCATACCTTCTTTATTTAACATTGCTACCCCAACATTTTTTCCTTTTTGCCTATTCTTATGGGACACTGATAAACCAAGAGCGGTTAGTTCCCAGTCCTGGTCACCATGCAATCACCTCTCTGTAATAGCTGTTAAATAAAACTCATCATTTCACCCTGCACTGTCAGCCCATCTAGTACTGTCAGCCCATTGCATGCATTCAGTTAAAAAGTATTTTTGTTTCAACTTGTCAACAAAAGTTACAACTTTTGGCTAATTTCTTCTACATATGTTTGCTTATGTATTCTGTCCCTTCCTGTCATGCAACCATAATGTGCCATTACTATAACCATTACTATAATGTGCCAATGCACTCTCATTTAAAAAATAATAATATTTATCTTCTGTCACTTGGATCTCACCTATTCTAATTATTTAAAAACTGTCTACAACCCTAGGTTTCAATGAGCCAGAATACTCATCCCAGAATAGATGAAATGAACCCAATGCAAAGAAACAGTTCTCCCCCTAGTGTTGCTGTTGAAGCTCCGTGAATCAGAATCCATTTTCCACGCCAATCTTTAAACCAAGTTTCTACTTCTTCAATCTTATTTTTATGTCCTCTGCTGATTTGCAATCAGCTCAGGTAATAATCTGGTGATTATTATCTTTGTGTGTCTGCTTTGCAATTTACATGTTCTATCCTTTTTTTGAATATGTTTTAGTAACAACAATCAATTTTGGGGTGTCCAATCAGCCGAGTGAATATTGCCTTGGGGAAGCAGCCTAACACAATATTTATTAATGGCGATACACACAACAAGCTGGAGTAACTCAGCGGGACAGGCAGCATCTCTGGAGAGAAGGAATAGGCGACATTTTGGGTCGAGACCCTTCTTCAGACTGGTTAGGGATAAAGGAAACAAGAGATATAGATGATGATGTAGAGAGATAAAGAACAATGAATGAAATATATGATAAAGGAAACAGGCCATTGTTAGCTGTTTGTTGGGTGAAAACAAGAAGCTGGTGTGACTTGGGTGGGGGAGGGATAGAGAGAGAGGGAATGGAAGGTTTACTTGAAGTTAGAGAAATCAATGGTCATACCACTGGGCTGTAAGCTGCCCTAAGAGAACAATGAGATGCTGTTCTTCCAATTTGCGTTTAGCCTCACTTTGACAATGGGAAGACCTAGGACAGAATGGAGACGTCCTCAGTTCCCTGCTGCAGATGTATTGCATGTTCTGGCTATGACTGCTGTTTGTTTTTCCTGATGGAGCTTTGTACAGGCACAATATTGCAAAGTTCAGACATGCGAGAATAGAATGGTAAGATATGAAAACACAAACTGAGCTGGGGGTCCAAGCCCATAGCTCCCTGAAAGGAGCAACCAAAGTAAATAGATTGATAAGGGATGCATCTGGTATACTTGCCTTCATCAGTCAGGTTTATATGCTGGTTTATACTGAAGATAGGCACTGAATGGTGAAGGTGAAGTTTTGGGTGGGAAACTCTTCTTGAGATTGAGTCTGAAGAAGGGTTCTGACCCAAAATGTCACCTATTCCTTTTCTCCAGAGATGCTGCCTGACTCGCTGAAGGCAGTTACTGGGCACCCACACACTGCTCACTTAAGTCACACTTAAGCAAGCACTGTGAAAGATAGATTCTGCATGAGTTGCTCATACATAGAACTATCCATTTACGAACAAATAAAAATTATAGAAGCAACAGCCAGAAGTGTATTCCATGCCGTAAGACATTTCCATGGTCCACCAAATATTAACCATCAAATACTTGGAAGATTCAGAATGAAAATCCTAGGTTGCATGTAACTTTAATGAAGATCCTGATTTTGAATTGTGTTTGATATTTTTATTACAATTGGATCAAATATCACAATAAAATATAACACAATGTAATGCAGCTTCCAGGTATTGAGTGGCCACGGTGGCGCAGCGGTAGAGTTGCTGCCTTGCAGCACTTGCAACGCCGTAGATGCAGGTTCGATCCCGACTACGGGTGCTGCCTGTACGGAGTTTGTACATTCTTCCCGTGACTGTGCGGATTTCCCCGAGATCTTCATTTTCCTCCTAAACAAAACTACATGAGTCTTCAGTGGTGCATCGAGAAATTAATCACATTGGTGTTTGTATGATGCAGCGGATGACTCTACTCTCCAGTAACCTTGCACCATTCCAAGCACTGGGTGAACCCATCATAAACTCAAGACCTGCTGTGCCTTTGCTGCATTTATAATGTGAGCGGAAACCACCTCTGTTGCTGTGGACTTCAACGTAAATTAAGAGCAAGCCTCATTAAACCCTCAAATTTCATGCAAAGATACATTGCAAAAAATAAGCATTTGCATCAGTTTTGCTTGCTGTTTCTTCAACGTACATTTCAAATACAAGCAAATGAATATCTGTGAGGGCCAGATTTCATTAAGCCATGATAGTTTTGTACTTGTTTGTCGGGAGATACAATTTATTTTAGTACGTTACATCTGTTATTGGAGGTTATTTCAATGCAATATATATTTTTTTGTCATACCTTAGTATTACAGGAGGTGGGGATCATTGGCAAGGTCAGCATTCATTGTCCATTTCTAACAACCCTTGAACTGAATGTCTTCATGGCCCAATTCATATGATAACTGAACTACAGCCACATTTCTGTTCTCTGGGGACACATATAGAACAAACTAGTTCAGGACAGACTTCTTTTCCTGAAGGATTTAGTGAAGCAAGTGGCTTTTACATTTTAGTTTAGTTTAGAGATACGACGGCCAACTGAGTCCGCACCAACCAGTGGTCCCCATACACCAGCACTATCGTACATACTAGGGACAATTTTACAACTTATGGAAGCCAATTAACCTACAAACATGTCTTAGGAGTGTGGGAGGAAACCGGAGCACCTGGAGAAAATTTATGCGGTTCATAGACAGATCCCTAAAGTCAATACAAAACTCGGAGAAATAGTAACATTTGTTGACACTGTTATATTTGACAGTTTAAAGTTTTGGGGCGGCATGGTGGCGCTGCGGTAGAGCTGCTCCCTTACAGCACCAGGGACGGACCCGGATTCGATCCTGACTACAGGTGCTTGTCTCGACGGAGTTTGTACGTTTGTACAGGTTTGTAGGTTAATTGGCTTGGTTTAATTGTAAATTGTCCCTAGTGTGTGTAGGATAGTGTTAGTGTGCGGGAATCACTGGTCGGCATGGACTCGGCGGGGCGATGGGCCTGTTTCCACGCTGTATCTCTAAACTAAAACTAAATAAAACAGTACCAATTTTCATGAGTTTCCTCCTGCTAGCAGAGTGGATTGATGCACATGCTCACTACAAAATTAGAGCTAAGCAAGGGGTTTATTTACTAAAACGTTGCAAGAATCTATTTTGCATTATTTTTTCCTGCTCAATGTGATGGCCTGCACTCATTAACAGGTTCATCTGATTATATCCATGGGAATTTTCAACAGTTTGCCCCTTATCTCAGAGCAAATAGCTCATAGCTGACCTTCCGGAAGGGGCTCATTAACACAGAGTCCCAGAGGAAAACTGGAAGCTCTTAATTAGAATGTTCAAGTAAAGATTCCAAGTGCTTGAAGATGGCAGGAGGAAGCTGGATGTAAAACATGGGCTGCTCAAAGGCAAGCTGTAAAATGGTGCTCAATGAGTAATCAAAGAACAAAAAGAGTCGACCGGAACGTACACTCCAGTCATTGTTTTCGAGCAATCAAATGCTTAGCTGGGAAAATGGGATATATCTGAGCGGTAATTCAAATAATTTTGTTTACTATTTGGTCAAAAAGATTTCTCATGGAGAAAAATAGTTCTCTTGTAAATAATAAATTTAATTTAGTTTATTACTGTCATATGTACCAAGATACATTGAAATTCTTTTGTTTACCTGCTATCCTGTCAAACAAAAAGATGCAATCAAGCTGTGCACATTGTACAGATAAAGGATAAAGAGTACAACTTGTAGTGCAAAGATATAACACTGAAGTTTGATGAATTGTAATTCAAGGAAATTCAATGGTCTACAATAAGGTAGATTGGAGGTCAGGACTGCACTCTAGCTGATGAGTGTAGATGAGGGATGGCACGGTGGAGCATCAGTAAAGTTGCTACCTTACGCGCCAGAGAAACGCGTTCAATCCCGACTGCGGCTGGTGTCAGTATGCAGTTAGTACGTTCTCACCATGACAGCATGGGTTTTCTCCGAGATCTTCGGTTTCCTCCCACACGCAAAAGACCTACAGGTTTGGAGGTAAATTGGCTTGGTAAATGTACAAACTGTACCCAGTGTGCATAGAATAGGTTTAATATTTGGGGATCGCTGGTCGGCGCGGACCCGGTGGGCTAAAAGAGACTGTTTATGCTCTGTATCTTTAAACTAAAATAAACTAGGATGGAGTCGATGGAAGGGCCGCAGATTTGTGTGATGGTCTGGGCTAAATTGGAGCCAATTGAATGGTCCACGTGAACAATATATGATAGAAAGGAAAATAACTTAGCTCGCAATACATATTGGTGAAATGGAGAGCGGAGTATTTTACTGTGGTCAGAGGTGGAAGAAGTACTTGTTACAACTAACAATTGACTATCAAAATCCAGTGAATTATGTGCTACTGACAGTTTCCTAATCTCCATCCCAACCTCCCCATCCTATTTCTTTCAGATCCCTCAATCCTTTCTGCTGTGGATGTAAGCATGCACTGCTTACATTCATAACAACCATCAACTCACCACCCACCACCAGCCATCATTGTAGCCTTAACCTTGTGCCCTAGTTCCAGAAGCAATTAAATGACCTGACAATTATGACATTTGGACAGGTGCAGGGATAGGAAAGGTTTAGAGGGATGTGGGCCAAACACGGGCAGGTGGGACAAGTGTAGATGGGGCAACTTGGTCAGTATGAACAAGTTGGGCTGAAGGGTCTGTTTCCGTGTTGTACAACTCTGTGACACTATAGTGAAGCTGGAACTGATGGATAGCAGCTCCATATTGTCATCTCCCAGACTTGGGGGTTAGCCGAGAGATGGAGTATTCCAATAGTGAGCCATTGTGTAGCTGGCCTGCTGCAGGGCAGATGGCATGGGTATAGCAGATGTCAGCCACAGATGAGAACTTCAGTGGGGCCCTCCACTAGAAGCTCTGGGTGAATGGGCATGGCAAGACTGTCGTAAAGCCTGCTTCCAGTATCAGGTAGAATATGGTACCAGTCTTTAATCAGAGGGTGGTGAATCTGTGGAATTCTGTGCCACAGAAGGCTGTGGATGCAAAGTCAGTGGATATTTTTAAGGCAGAGTTAGATAGATTCTTGATTAGTAAGAGTGTCAGAGGTTATGGGGAGAAGGCAGGAGAATGGGGTTAGGAGGGAGAGATAGATCAGCCATGATTGAATGGCGGAGTAGAGCTGATGGGCCGAATGGCCTAATTCTGCTACTATCACACGATCCTATGATCTTATGATCTTATGACCAACCTTATGCCAGAGTCTGTGGAGAGCTTGAAGCCCATACTTTCCAGCATGGGAAACTAGTTACTGCCATGAACTCAGTGCAAACTCAGATAGCCGCACTCTGCTTCCACGACAGGGGTCACTCAACATGTGAATGCAGCAGAAGTTCAGGCTTCTGTCATGCAAGCTCAGCTTGATATGGGGCATGGGTAGTGTTTAGGCTCCAGAATAGCTAAAGCAAGTAGGTGCTAAGAAAATGCACAAGGGTGAACAGTTAAAGTTTCTATACAATATGCAGTGCCCTGACATACAAACTCACTTTGCAAAGTGAATATTTTGGCCGCTTTTGCTTTTGACAGAGCAGATGGTGTGATGATCAGGGAAAGGTGGAGGGAGGATGTGAGACTATTGCGGAAGGGGAATAAATGGTTCACAGATGGTCTGGAGAAAGGGGTTAGCTAACTTGCCTTGAACTATCCTAATCCTCTTCCTTCTCCTCTTCCACATCACCACTCGTACTGTTCCTTGTCAGCAGCGGGGCGGCATGGTGGCATAGCGGTAGAGTTGCTGCCTTACAGCGCCAAAGTTCAATCCTGACCACGGGTGCTTGTCTGTACGGAGGTTATACGTTCTCCCCATGATCTGTGTATGTTTTCTCCGAGATCTTCGGTTTCGTCCCACACTCCAAAGCTTTGTATTAATGTAAAATTGTCCCTGGTGTGTTCAGGATAGTGTTAGTGTGCGGGGATCGCTGGTCAGTGTACACACGGTGGGCCGAATGGCCTGTTTCCATGCTGCATCTCCAAACTAAACAGAGGACATGCCCTTATGGTGATGAGATTTGGCAATATTTAGCAAACAAACCTCTGGTCCTGATGCAACTTCCTGGTGGTTCCAAAGTCCTTCCATTTATGAATGACCGAGGCCACTGTGCTCTTCAGGACCTACAATGCTGCAGAAATTGTTTTATACCCTTCCCCAGATCTGCGTCTTGATACAATCCTGTCTCGGAGGTCTACGGACAATTCCTTCATCTTCATGGCTTGGTTTTTGCTCTGACATGCACTGCCAACTGTAGGACCTTATATAGACAGGTGTGTGCCTTTCCAAATCATGTTAAATTAATTTAATTTGCCACTGGTGGACTCCAATCAAGTTGTAGAAGCATCTCAAGGATAATCAATGGAAACAGGATGAACCGAAGCTCAATTTTGAGTGTCATTGCAAAGGGTCTAAATACTTATGTAAATGTGATATTTCAGTTATTTATTTTTAATTACTTTGCAAACATTTCTAAACACCTGTTTCGCTTCTTCATTCTGGGGTTTTGTGTGTAGATTGATGATAACAATAAATGCATTTAACCTATTTTAAAATAAGCTGTAACGTAACAAAATGTGGAAAGAAAAATGAAGGGGTCTGAATACTTTCTGAATGCACTGTATAGAAGTTCATGATTGAGATTAGCGTTGGACGGTGTTCAAGAGCCTGATAGTTGTTGGGAAGAAGCTATTCTTGAACCTGGTGGTCACAGTTTTCAGATATACCTTCTCCCCGATGGTAGGAGTGAAATGAGTGTGACCAGGGCGATGTGGATCTTTGAGGACATTGGCTGCCATGAGAACCTTCCATCTTCTGCTCACTGCTGGGAAAGAACAAAATTACGTATCGGCATTTGCGAAGAGAGAATCGTGATCTCCCTGCTGTGGGCAGTGGATATAACATTACGAAATGCTTCAAATAACTCTAACTTCACACAGCCACAGCCAATGCAGTACTTTCCTTGCTCTGAAATAATCGTTCCAGTGAACAGCTCTCTGATCTTACGAGAAAGGGGCCACAGTTTAAGGATAAGGGGGAATATTTTAGGACCGAGATGAGAAAAACATTTTTCACACAATCTCTGGAATTCTCTGCCACAGAAGGTAGTTGAGGTCAGTTCATTGGCTATATTTAAGAGGGAGTTAGATGTGGCCCTTGTGGCTAAAGGGATCAGGAGGTATGGAGAGAAGGCAGGTACAGGATACTGAGTTGGGTGATCAGCCATGATCATATTGAATGGCGGTGGCCTACTCCTGCACCTATTTTCTATGTTTCTATGTTTCTATGAAAATCCCTACTGAAGTCTGACATATTGGTCCTTGCTCAGTCAAGGTAGAAGAACTGCTCGTTGGATGGGCATCCTTCGTTCCCTCTTGCTCTCCCCTCTCCAGGTACCTCATCCTGCTCTGTGGGTTCCCCCTCCCTTGCTCACACTCCAAAGGGAACACCTACTGATGTGGTCAATGGTCTGGAAGCAATTGGTTTGTGCAGAAGCCTTGAAGTCAGGACAAACTCCTTCAACACCTGTCACATGACTCCCTGTAGGTTTTACAAACGTTACAATGCTCCAGGAAGCTCCAAAGGTTTGTACAATTACCGCAACAGCCTGTGGAAATCAATCAGCAACTAACCTGGAAGTAAACTTTCAATAACGGTGGTATGGAGAGGTTTGGGGAGGATGGGGGGCGAGGGTTCTTCCTGTTGTTGATCTTGCGTTCAGCTGTGTGAGATTAAGGGAGAAAGTTAGTCAGAAACTTGAGCTCTAAGAGGGCTGAAATCAGTGCAGCGCAACCGCTGACAATACTGTGGACTTCCATCAAGCATTAGATCGGTACATTGTGGATGGCCCGATTGTAATCACGTCCTGTCCTTCCGCTGACTGGTTAGCACGCAACAAAAGCTTTTCACTGTACCTCGGTACACGTGACATTAAACTTAACTCAACTCAACCTCAACTCGCGGCACTGAACCGTTTCCAGACCATCGGGCCATGTGACAGGCCTGGCTTGCCCACTGCGGAACCAGGAAACCCACCTGAAGAGGAAATCCTGGAGAGGGAAGACACCGAGCCCGGCCCTTGCTCACCCCTGGGAATGGAGAACCGGAGAGGAGGGTGGAGGGAGTCGGCGACGGCAGACGCAAGTACAAAGGGCCAGTAAGAAGAACCGGGGTCTTACCTTCCGTGCCCTAAAGGTTGGCTGCAAGAGGCACCCCCGAGCCACAAAGGCTGAACGAACGGTGGCCGGGCGAGGAAAGGGACAGTGGTTCGTGGGACAATCCGGATGTAGGTGACGACTGCAATGGTCTTTATGACCAGCTGCAGGTTGGACTTTGAAAATGGCACCAAACCTGGCATTCTTGTATCTGGTCTCAGTGGGCTATTTCTATACACTTCTATACACTGAGATTGTACTTATGTGTAGTAATAATTTACCGAACTGTATGCAAAGAAAATAATCTCACTATACCTCGGTTCATGTGATAATAAAGAACCGTTGAACCATTGAAGAACTCAAGGGCAGTTGCTGGTTATTGAACATGTTACTATATCAGAATCTGTGGAGGTCTGTGTAGCCAGACAGAGAGGAGGGGAGACAGCATTGTCCATCACACCCAACAGAAGCAGATGAGAGAGACTGTAGGATCTGGGCAGTATGTTGACAGGTGGGGAAGAGGGGCTGCCATCCCCAGCATTGGCCAGACTCATGGTGCTAGCTAAGGTGCAACACTGAGCCCCACCTCACCACTCACTCCACCCCACCCAACAACAGCCATCGTGCATTGCCTTGGTGATTCACTCCACACCAAGTCTGGGCAGCACGGTGGTGTAGCGGTAGAACTACTGCCTTACAGCACCAGAGAACTGAATACAATCCTGACTACGGGTGCTGTCTGTACGGAGTTTGTACGTTCTCCCCGTGACGTGCATGGGTTTTCTCCAAGATCCTCAGTTTCCTCACACACTCCAAAGGTGTACAGGTTTGTAGGATAATTGGCTTGATATAAACATAAATTGTCCCTAGAGCGTATAGAATGGTGTTAATGTGGGGATGCAGATTGTGGGCCGAAAGGCCTGTTTCTGTACTGTATTTCTAAACTAAACTAAAAGTCATGTGGAATGAGATTGCTTTTATCATTTAGTATTGCAAAAGGGTACAGAAGAGGTGTACTGCAATGATACCTGGATTGGAGTGTATTCAGGTCAGTGGGGGCGCTGCAAGCCGGCGCCCTGTCAGCAGCGTGTCCGTTTTTTTCCAATTTATTTTGTTTTTTTAGTATGTTTTGAAGTATGTTTTTAATGGTTCTTTGTGCGTTTTGTGTGGGGGGTGGTGTGGGAGGGTGAGGGGGAAACCGCTTTGGTCGCCTCCTCCATGGAGAGGCGACTTTTTCCAGGTCGCCTCCCCCGTGGCCTAACGACGAGGATCGGCACGGCCTTTCCCGGAGACGCGCCCTGGGCTTTGGCGGCGGGCGCAGCGTGGACTCTCGTCGTGGAGCGGGTGAGCCCTCGCTGGGGCTCGCCGGAGGGGAGCGCTCCGTTTCGCTGGCCCGAGACAGCCGGCAGCCTGAAGCCGTGGTCTGCAGAGCTCCAGCTGGCGCGGCGTCTGCAGCCCGGGATCCCTCGTGGAGGACCCGGGGGAAGAAGGAGCTTCCACTGCCGGCCCACGGCCAACTTCAACCGCGGACCCGGCGTGAACTTGCCATCACCCCTGGAGGGGAGCTTCGACAGCCGGCCCTACGGTCTACGGTGCTTCTGTCTGCGGCGCGGCGGGGACTTTAAATCTTTGGCCGCCGGCCTGCGGCCTACACCATCCTGAAGCCGCGGTCTCCGGTGGGGAAGAGCCAACTATGGACTGACTCTGGTCCCGACCACGGGGGTAAATGGAGGAGGACTGACCAATTTTTGTGCCTTCCACCACAGTGATGAATGCTGTGGTGGATGTTTGTGTTAAATTTGTATTGTGTATTGTGTGTTCTTTCTCACTGTATCGCTACTGACATATTCATTTCACTTGCACTTTATGTGCAATGTGACCAATAAACCCGTATTGTATGGTATTGTATTGTATTGTACAAGGGGAATTGGATTTTTTCCCTGAAGCACTAAAAGCTGAGGGAAGACATAGATAGGATTAACAGTGAGAACCTTTTACCAGGTTGAAAATATCAAAGACTAGAGGGCACAGCTTTGAGAAGATAGGGGCAAAGTTTAACAGTGATGTGCAGGGTGAGGTTTTTTTACAAAGAGTAGTGGGTGCCAGGAATGTGCTGCCAGGGGTGGTGGTAGAGGCAGATATGGTAATAGTGTTTAAGAGGCTTTTATAGAGACACATGGATCTGCATGGAATAGAGGGATAGGGATCATGTGATGTCGGATGAGACTAGTTTATCTTACAGTCATGTTCAGCACAGACATTGTGGGCTGAAGGGTCTGATCCTGTGTAGTACTGTTCTATATATTTTAATGACTGATTTTGCACTAATAATCTCTTTTCAGGGAATGCATATTGAGCATAAAATGAGGTACCAGTGCACTCTACTTGCCTGCACTTGCTTTAATAGTGTAGCTGCAAGAACGCTAAAAAATCATAAAAATCCAACAACATTAATTAAATGTTGTAATATTGGGGCAGCCTGCCCAACAGTATTCTGCAAATAAGAATAAAATTAACTGCAGATGCTGGAAATCTGAAATAACAACAGTAGGTAGGTCAGGTAGCATCTGTGGAGAGAGAAACAGAGCTAATGTTTCAGGCTGAAAGCCCTTTGGCAGAACTGGGGACAAGAGACAACATTTGTTCTTCCTCTTTCCCAATTCTGACAAAGGGCTCAACCAATCATCAACATGAAGCCATGATTTATTTACAATTTTTCTGTTTAATGTTTTACAATTTAAATTTTATAACCTTGGGGCGTGATTTTTAACCCATTGGAACAACTAAAGCATAGTCCATACAGCACGTTGGCACAACGGTAGGGTTGCTGCCTTACAGCACCAGAGACCCAGGTTCGATCCTGACTACGGTGCTGTCTGTACGGAGTTTGTACGTTTGTCCTGTGACCACGTGGGTTTTCCCTGGGTGCTCCGGTTTCCTCCCACACTCTAAAGAAGTACAGGTTTGTAGGTTAACTGGCATCAGTAAAAAAGTTAACTTGTCCCTAATGTGTAGTGTGTGCTAGTGTCACAGAGATCACTGGTGGGTGTGGACTCGATTGGCTGAACGTTCTGTTTCCGCTCTGTATCTCTAAACTATTTTTTTAAATGAGCTTACACTTGTCTGTAGGAAGACCCAATAAAAAAGACCCTGTTGAACCCATCATCATATTTTGGGATACACCAAGATCACATAGATAAACCTCTTCTTTGCAAACCATGGTACAAATTAGCAGGTCCTTTGATAAAATGTCACAGGTCCATTGGTTTAAGTTCACACAGCCAATGGTATAAATTCACAATTCCAGGCAACATCCTGTACTTCACCCACTTGGCTCTTTTTCATGTTTATAACTAAACACTAAGGCATATGTTCTTACTTCTCTAATGTTTTCTAAATTTTAAAATCATTTTCTACATGTTCTTTTGTTCCTCACTGTTTCATTAGGCAGTGTTAGCCAAGGCAGAACCAGAGCAGGACTCATTCACTACGAGCTTCCACCAAAACATAAATTGGCCAACAACTCCTGGAGGAAGTTGATGGTTGTTTGGCCTTAGATGCATGCAAATGGAGAGCCGCTGGCAATGACAGATGCGAGGAGTGGACAGTGGGAGAGCCTTCAAGGTCGGCTGCAGGAGGCATCTCCCGGGACACAGTGACGATCGACAGAGGAGAGGGACATCGGGACATGGGTCTGCAGCAGCCTGAGGCTTACCAGGATCGGGGGTGCTCCAGTACTTCCAACACTTGGACCGGACTTTGGACCTTATAAACGGCTTCAAGACATGGCGACTCTGCATTTGTGGTTGTGCAAAAGAATGTCACTGTGTTGTGCATACATGACAATAAAGAACCGTTGAACCATGGAACTATTGAAGAAAAAAAAGGCAGGACTAGTGGACTGAGGGGAAAGAAAATACTGTAAGACTTTGAAACACAAAACTAGCAGGCGGAAGGGGCATAATCCATTACATTTAGAATGGTCTTTTCCTGTGGGACCCATTTATGGTATACAATGCTGTCCCCTTGTGTTGGGTAGCTTCTTTCATTTCAGTATAATAACTGAACACTGCAGTTATTTTTTTTCCATCTGACTAAATTGAATTTTGGGCGAGGGATTAGTAGGTGTTTGGAGCAGAGGTTTAGTTGATCGTGGTTACAAAGGACTCAGGATTATTCGAGGGGGTTTCGTCGCAGTTTTTGACTGCGAGGGCATCGTAATTGAGCCCAATTTTACCCCCGCTGGCATTGATGTGGTTTTTCCAATATGGATGCACAACAACATCTCTCATTCGTTCGTGTGTCAGACGCTGTATAGCTCGCTGTTGGCTTCTGTCGTGGTACAACATGTTGACAGAATTGGTCACCCGATGCGTCACAGAGAGCAACGTGTCGTGGTTTCCGGGGATCGCCACGAGGAGGCTACTGTCATGATCCTCAAACAACATCTCTGCTTTACTGTTTGTCAGCTGAGGGATTGGACCCAATATATCCCAAGTAGCTGACCCAGAAGTTCAATCTAGTGTTAATTCAATGCCACGGGACTGCATATCAAGAGAGCCCTCACTATAAGTAATAACATGTGTGGGCTAAGTAAATGTCAAGTGCCTGGTTCATAAAATTAAATGTTACTGAAATACTGAAGCAGATTGAAAATTAGAATATAACATGTTATTATTCTTTCAAATTTGTTTGTGGTTGTAAATCTTTAATAAAAGTTAGTCCCAAAGTCAGACTTCAAATTGAGAAACTAGTAATGATTCTACAATAATTCCAGCTCGCCTCCATCGCACAAACCAACCTCCCTTCCATTGACTCCATTTATACATCACTCTGCCTCAGCAAGGCCAGCAGCATAATCAAGGATGAGTTGCACCCTGGCCATTCCCTCTTCTCCCTTCTCCCATCGGGCAAAAGGTATCGAAATGTGAAAACGCACACCTCCGGATTCAGGGCAGTTTATTTCCAGCTGCTTTCAGGCAACAGAACCTTCCTCCCCCAATCAGAGAGCAGTGCCGAACCACTATCTACCTCATTGGTGACCCTCGGATAGTCCTTGATCAGACTTTACTGGCTTTACCGTGCACTAAAAAATGGTATTCCATTATCATGCAACTGTGCACTATGAATGGCTCGATTGTAATCATGTATTATCTTTACGCAGACTGGTTAGCACACAACAAAAGCTTTTCACCGTACCTCGGTACACGTGACAATAAACTAAACTGAACAACTGAACTGAACAAGACGAATGGAATTGGGGTGGCGAATTGTCCACAGAGGCTCTGAAGACACTGGAACTGGGTGTCCGTAGTTGAAGGGTTAATCACGTCAGTCTCTAAGCTAACTGCCTACATTGCAGCTGTTGCTGGATCTTGTTTCAAAATCACCTGCAATGACTGTGAATACAGGAAGAGACTGTCAGGGAAAACCAGGATAATTACCTCTAGTCATCCGCACTTCTTCTCTCCTGCCTAATTGAAGTTTAATTAGTGTCAGCAGAGTATTTTCTTACACTTTTAAATAAATCTGTCTCATTCGAACCGCAGACCCACTCATCTGAGCATTTGGATGCGTTAAGTCTGACCCCTTTATAATCCTCAGTACAGTTTCATTAAGGGTGCTTTTCTTTTTATACAAGTTTTCCAGGAAGCATTCACCATGTCAGATAAAGCTCCAGTTTAATTTTGTGACCTGAAAGCAGCTAACTGTTAGGTTTGTGCTGACGCGAGGGCAGATTGTTCCACTGGGAGACACTAAATTGAAATTAAGGCTGTTGCTGATGACCTACAGGATGTGTCTGCGAATGTAGCAATATTGGAATGGTGAAAAAGCCTGTTCGTGTCTATTCATACTGGGTGAATGGCCAGTAATGTTCTTTACCCCGTGGGGATGGTGGTTGCATTACAAATGAGGAACGAAGGCAGGAAGAAAGGGATGGATGTGACATAACTTTATTTCGATGCACTACGGGTTCCCTCCTCCCTGTGGCCTGATCGTATGCTCCTCTGAGCCCTGTTAGGAAGGAACAGACTGAACCTCTGGTTAAGGGTCTTCAGGTTAAAGATCTGACCAAATGTCCTCAACATGCCACCTTTACAGCTGTCTGAGAAGCAATAAGAGAGCTGCCTGCCTCAAATTCCTCACTCACTTAAAAAAAAATCAAATAGCTAAGAAAATTAAAAGCATTCATAACCAATCTGACAAGCCTACAGCAGCTTGTTGAATTATCCTGTAATTAATTTTATAACATCATGGACTTTATTACCCTCATAAAAATCATAAAACTACCTTGCAAGGTATTGGATTTCACAAACATTTGAGAAGGTCTTAAATAACCTTTGCACAAATGTCAGATTAATGGTTTACAATGCGAACATACTTTTCTTTCAGCTGAAGTGTTTTAATCTTTGTTTTGGTCTGCCAAGTGCGCAAAATGAAACTCAAATCAACTCCAGGACAATATATGTTACACAATTCTGTAAAATGATATACGAATTAAGGTTTTACAATAGATCGCCTTTAAATTTTACGTTTAGAATCAGATTTGAATGCACATTCTAGAGGAATGATATTTCTTTAAACATCACATCAGATTTAAACAAAATTAAATGTGCAGACTTTGTAATTCAAGCAGACAAGAAGAAGTTCCATAGTTATTATTTTTTTTGTGATTAAACAAAGAGTGGAGTAATTTAAAGCGGGTCATGAAATGAAAGAGACTTGTAATTCAATTCGTTTCAGACAAAAAGAAGGTAGACACAAAGAGCTGGAGTAATTCAGCGGGTCAGACAGCATCTCTGGAGAAATGAAATAGATGGCGTTTAGGTTGAGACCCTTCTTCAGTCTGAAGAAGGATCTCGACCAGAAACGTCACCTTTTCCTTTTCTCCAGAGATGCTGTCTGTCCCACTGAGTTACTCCAGCTCTTTGTGTCTACCTTCGTTTTAAACCAGCATCTGCAGTTCCTTACTACACAAAAAGAAGGAATGGAACAGAGCAGTATTTAAGATAACAATCTAACATTTTCTATTGTGTTGTGAATGTAATCACAATTGCTGGTTTTGACCAACTTTGGGATGTCCAACCAAAGACAAGTTAATTAATATTTATAGTGAAGCAATCATGCCCATCAGACTCTTGTCATTTTAACACCTGATTATGCCAATGGTGCCTTATGCTGGAGGTGAAGTAAAAGCTGGTGTCAAGTGTACACAGGTCCACACAAGACCATTCCTCATGGCCTACATCTTCAAAACCTTGCATGGGGCTTTGCAAATGTATTGGTTCCAGTCTCTTTAATTTTTCCAAGCTCATTTTTGCTAATGCAAATTTCATGCCGCACTTTATTCATCTTTGACCTGTGGCTGTCCACGCATTCAGCATTTCTCACTGAAGGCAGGCGCTAAACACTTCTTTAATTTCTTTGCCATTTCCTACTCCCAATACAATTTCATATGTCTCAGCCTGTAAAGGGCGTGCATTCATTTGTTACATTGAAAAGATTTTTGGACAGATATGAGCCAAATGCACGCAAATGGGAACAGCCCAGAATTCCACTTTTGTTGACTTGACAAGTTGGGTCAAAGAATCAGTTTCCATGCGCTGTAGCTCTATGACTATGATCCTAATGTCTGTATTTATGTTCATAGAGTCACAGAGACAGACACCTCAGCCCACTACATCCAGGCCTGCCTTTGCCCATCTACACTATAATTCCATTGTTATACATTATACACCTCTATAAGGTCACTCTCAACAAAGATATCCTATCCAATCTCCAAAACTAAAGTTCTCATAACCACGCAACATCCTGGTGAATCTCCACTGTACTCTCTCCAGTAATATACAGCATTCTTCCCATTATTTAACAACTAGAAATGCATGCAATGATCCTACACATGCAGTAATACTCCAATTGTAATCTAACCAATATTTTGTAAAGATGCAACATAACATTCTGACTTTTATATGTCTATTCCTCGGACTATGCTTGAATGTAGACAATTATTTCAACTGCCTTATTCACCATCCTATCTAACTTTAGTTTAGTTTAGAGATACAGCACGGAAACAGGCCCTTCGGCCCACCGAGTCTGCACAGGCCAGCGATCCCCGCACATTAACGCTATCCTACACACACTAGGAACAATTTACATTCATACCAAGCCAATTAATCTACAAACCTGTACATCTTTAGAGTGTGGGAGGAATTTAATATAGTCCTCGACTCGACACTGCAACTAGTAATTTGGCTTGCTCAGTCCACCTTAAATTAAAGTCGGCCTTTGCATATTTCATCCGGACATAACAGGAGACCATTTGCCAATCAGGTCTACGTGCATTTACAGAGCAATCCCATTCCATGTCACCTCTCCCCCATTTTCTACCCTCAACTGCACCTGGGCCAATTTACCATGGACAACTAATTTACCAACCCAAATACATTTGGGAAATGGGAGGAAACTGCTCATGTCAGAGAACATGCAAACGCCACACAGACTGCACTAGAGGTCGGGATTGAGCCCAGGTTGCAGGAGTTGTGAAGAAGTTGCACCACTGTGCCACCTTATTACATGAACCTCTAATTCGCTGATTTATGTTATCCCTTACCTAACCAATTCCCACAAATCTCTCCTGCCGCTTGCTGTCTCTTAGCTCCACACAAACTGATTCTACTTCTTAGTTTTCTAGGCTAAGACTCATTCTCTCAACAGACTTTTAAAACCAATGTATCTTAAAACTGTATCTTCACCACTGGTTATTTAATTCATTAGGATATTGACCCCACCTACTGATCCATATAAAGTCCATTGCAAAAGAACAATTTCCTCTTTGGCCATTATTGGTGCAAGTGCTCCATTTCTCACCTACCTCTGTTTGAGCAATTGTATACAGTATACTCTGATCTCATTTAGTTCTTTGGCAAAATGGACACAAAATGCTTGAGTAACTCAGCAAGTCAGGCGGCATCTCTCTTCCAGCTTCCCATCCACTCCCCCCCCCCCTCCCCTCCCCTCCCCATCTCTACCCTCACTCCCCTCCAACCACATCACAATCAGTCTGAAGAAGGGTCCTGACCCGAAGCATCTCCTATCCATTCTCCAGAGATGCTGCCTGACCCATTTAGTTACTCCAGCACTTGATGTATTTTTTTGACAAACCGGCATCTGCAGTTCCTTACATCTACATTTTATTACTCCAGAAATTTGCACATGGCGCAAATAGTAATTTGGAGAATATTACCTTTGTGTTTTTTGCTTTTTAATTTGAAACTACTTAATGACTCCTACTTTTCAAACGCAATCTCTATCTCTGTCTGTGATGTGGGTTTCCATAAAATGGTCTTCCCCTTCCTGTTCCAAGTTCTTCTCCAACTATGAGGCGATGAAATTAACCTTTGCACCAGCAGGCAACCCAATCTTTACATCTCCTGCCTTTGCATGTTCTGTGTCAATCACACATCCAGCCTGAGTCACTGGCTCCACCAAAAAAAAAAAATCTTATAGAAACATATAAAATGACTAAAGGATTGGACAGGTTAGATGCAGGAACAATGTTCTCGATGTTGGGGGAGTCCAGAACTAGGGGTCAGAGTTTAAGAATAAGGGGTAGGCCATTTACGACTGAGATGAGGAAAAACGCTTTCACCCAGAGAGTTGTGAATCTGTGGAATTTTCTGCCACAGAAGGCAGTGGAGGCCAATTCATTGGATGTTTTCAGGAGAGAATTAGATTTAGCACTTATGGCTATAGGAATTAAGGGATATGGGGAAAAAAAAAGCAGGAACGGGGTACTGATTTTAGATGATCAGCCATGATCACATTGAATGGCGGTGCTGGCTCGAAGGGCCAAATGGCCTACAGAACCTATTTTTCATATTTTTATGTTCCTCATACCCATGCACTGCATTTACAACATCTAATCTGCCCTGCCGTGTCCATCTAAATTGAAGTAATACTTAAAACCTAAATTATATATTCATTTTTTAAAATATAAAGCCTCACCATTGCACTTATCCCAATTTCTGATGCATCAAAGACAATATTGTATATATACTGTGCTTAAAAATGTTGACTTTCAAATGCTGCACTTAACCACTGAATTAATATCTATAAAATCAGAACATTTTGTCAATTCACCTTTGCAGTGCAGTTACAAAGGTCACATATTGCAAGGACTATCTTTACACAAAGCTATTTGAGTTCCAGATACCTGATCCTGGCAGGCAATCCCAATGGACCATTTATATTTACTGCATGCAATACCTAATCCTTGTATAACACCAAATAAAGGATTCTAATCTGTAAAATAAAATGCTTTATCGTCATGCTCTCTTTTAATCATAGTCATCCAATTTGATTGGTATTATGCAAGCCTAATAATTATTTTGCACAATGTTTTGGTCAGCAGGCACTGGTCCTTTTTAGTTTGAATTATTGAATAAGTTCTTTACCAGAGAACAGCGAGAATCTGCAGGAAGGAACTGCAGTTGCAGAACTATTCGCAGATAGACACAAAATGTTGGAGCAACTTAGCGGGACAGACAGCATCTCTTGAGAGAAGGAATCGATGACGTTTTGGGCTGAGATCCTTCTTTGGTCTCCCACAAAGTCACCCATTCCTTCTCTCCAAAGATGCTGCCTGCCCCTCTGAGTTACTTCAGCATTTTGTGACCAGCTAGAATCAGGAACTCACTGTTACATGGAGTAGTTGCTCTAACCTTGAATGACGCCTTCAAGCATCAGATTGAACTTAGACTGCAGAATATAGAAAAGTACAGAACAGGAACAGGCCATTCGGCCCATAATGTCCGTGCTGATCATGACGCCGCGCTAAATTAACATCATCTGCCTGCACATGATTCATACCCCTCCTTTCCCTGCATATTCATGTGCCTATCTATAAGCCTTTAAAACACCACCATAGTATCAGCCTCCTCCAAAACCTTGGGAGCACAATCAAGGCACCCATCACTGTGTAAAAACCTTGCCCGACATATCTTCTTTAAACTTTGCCCATGACCCGACCGTGGTTGGCAGTCGATGAGAGCGTGGGGGAACCGCCGTGAGGGGAAGGAACAATCGAGGACCCGGCGTGAGGAGACCACCATGAGGGAGGGAGAAGAACAATGGACCTGGCGTGGGGGAACCACTGTAGGGAGGAGAACGAACGGAGGAGCCGGCGTGTTTTGTAACTTTGTCAGTGCTGTCGGTGGTTGCATTTGTGTACACTGGGTATGCAAGCAAAGAATTTCACTGTGACAATAAAATATTTCATTCCTTTCCATTCCATAACCTGGATAAATAGATTAATATGAAATTAACGGCATCTAGCAGAATTAGAGGGGGCTCATTAAGAATAATAATACCACCTTTGACTGGTTTGGTTGTTTTACCTGTTGGTCTATTAATTCTACCTTATTCCACATGACGTTCTAACTCAGATATTTTACAAATGTCACAGTGAGCTACTTTTTCCATGTTTTGAATTTTGTAATCATTGGGATAATTTTTAAAAGTTAATGTAAAGGAGAACTGAAAACCTACCCATTTCTTTCATATGTAGAGGAATATTATCAATCTAATACTTGATACCAATCTGGGTGAAATTTCTTTCTTTATGATGATTAAATTAATTTAAAGTAAGGCAAATGATTTAATCACCTAAATTACCGACTTCCAATGTCAAATGTGCATACATCACGGCACATGGGGTAATTTTACAATCTGAATTCCAGCATCAAGCATCACTGATCAAAGAATACCATTAAATGGACCATAATGCGGTACAACAAAAAAGAAATATATATACACTCTATCAATGTGACATTTTTGGCACACAGGCCAACCATCCTGTGCAACAAAGAATATAAATAAATAATGCTTTGATTCAAACTGGATTTTTGAACTGGATTTCCATGTCGGGTCCAAAGATGGTAAATCAATGTTTATTTACTTATTTATTTTTAACATGATGTGGGCCCCACTGTTAATAGCAATATTTATTGTCCATCCCTAATTGACCCCCGAGCTACTGACTTTCTCGGCCATTTCAGTGGAAAGTTGAAAGTCTACAATATAGTTATGAATTTGGCATCACTTTTAGGGTGGAAGACAGGCTACTTTCCCTAAAGAACCTACAAACGTTAAACCCCACTCCAAGAGTTTCCCAAATTTGATAAAATGAAGGAGTTTGGATATTCACTCTGTGACCATCAGGATTTTTTCAGGATGCTCTGGTGCATCTCACATCCCGAAGAAACCCAAAATGTGCCATTTAGTAGATTAATTGGCCCCTGTAAAATGCCAGAGTGCTGAGGCGAGCAGTAGTATCTTAGAGGAGTAAATGAGTATTTGGGAGAATTTTTTTTAGAAGGAACTAATGGAGGATGAGTGCAAAATGTGTCTTGATGGTGGTGTGGATCTGTGCCATATGGTAAAGGATAAAGGACATTTATTGTCACATACACCAATTGGTGCAGTGAAATTTGAGTTACCATGCAGCACACAAATAAGAAAAAACACAGCACTATAACATCAAACATAAAAACATCCTCCCCACAGCGGAATCAATGTTTTCCACTGTGAGGGAAGGCAACAAAGTTCAGTCCTCTTCCTATTGTTCACCCGTAGTCGGGGCCTGTTGAGGCCTCCGCAGTCGCCACAAAGGCGGCCCGATGTTTCAGGCCCTCTCGCCGGGATGATCGGATGATTGGAGCTCCGGCATCAGAACGGAAGAACACTCTCAGCGACTTGGATTTTCTGAATCGTCCGAATCGGAATATGACATGGTATCATTATAAAATAATTCACCAAACCACAACGAAGTTAGTGGTAAATGTTATGGTAGAGTCTGTCATTGAAAGAGCAATCAAAGGCACTTATTCATCAATGGTCTGTTCAATAATGGTCTATTGTATTGTATTGTATTGTATTTAGATTCAATTAGGACCACCTGGCTCCAATCCTCATTACAGTTTTAGTCCAAACTTGGAGAAGGTTTGTGTGGATGGCTTGCTCGATTGTAATCATGTGTAGTCTTTCCGCTGACTGGTTAATGCACAACAAGTTTTTTCACTGTACCTCTGTACATATGACAATTAACTAAACTAAACTAAAGTAATTAACTTCCAGAGAAAAGTAAGAGTGACTGGTCTTGACATCAGGGCATATTTTAACTGGATGTGGCATGGGTAAGTTAATCATACCCCTGGCTGTTACAAGTATTCCCTGAGTTCTTGAGTGCCATCTTACAGCAACTGAAACTACTTTTCAATGTGACACCCTCTACATCAATTTGTACATTCACATGGAAGTGTACATTCTGAACAGCTGATTTTCACTGCAGCCACAATGTTTTATTAGTAGCCTTCATGCCTTTTTCTAAAAATAAATATCAGCGAAAACCAGTACAATTAAGCATCAGTCAATTTGCACTAATTAGTTCCAACCAACAAACCACAATTTCAGATTTTTATTAATGAACTGCAAAAGAGAACACAGATGAATTTAAATTTATTTCATAGTTAAGTTTATTTCAGAACCCAAAGCTCAACGTGATCCTGCAAAATTCCAGTCGGCCGGAGACGTCAGGACCAACGGGACACCGACCCCCAGGCCCACCAGGCCCACTGCAAGCACGGAGAACCCAGAGGCCCACAGCCAACAGCAACTCCAGCCCAGCCCCGCTCCAACTCCAGAGGAACACGCTCCACGTAGGGGCAGAAGCTGATGGTGTGCAAGGTACGTCTTGTTCTTGGGGTGGCGGATGAGGGGGCACAGCTCGGGCTGTGGGCGAACTGCCACTTGTCGCCGTAGCGGCCCATCGGGGAGCGGATTCCTCTGGAGTTGGAGCGGGGCTGGGCTGGAGTTGCTGTTGGCTGTGGGTCTCTGGGTTCTCCGTGCTTGCAGTGGGCCTGGTGGGCCTGGGGGTCGTTGTCCCGTTGGTCCTGACGTCTCCGGCCACCCCCCTGGACAGGAGCTGAGACTGGGAACTGTACCGCCCTTGCCCCCTCCCTCTGCAACTGCAAACAACCCCACTCTCCTGCTCACCTAACCCACCCATCCCCCCCCACCCCCCACCTTTCCCTCCCAACTCCAGTCCCGTCCCGACCCCCTGGGAAACTGAAGGGAGCGACTGCCCCAGGGTGACTGGCACTGACCTGCTGGCATCGTCGACGTGAAGACAGTGCAAAGCCCGCGCCAGTGCAATGGGCGGGGAGCTGGAGATGGGAGGGAAGGGGTCACACACATGGCCGAGAAGCAGAGGGGTGTAGGTGGGGGGTGGTGACAGATAGGGCCAACAATGAGTGGAGAAAGACAGAAACACCAACGTGCAAAGGAGACCTACAACAATTCATGATCTCTCTCGCGTTATGGCAGGTGATTGTCACCTGCCCGCTGTTCCTGACGCTAAAGCCTTGGGATTGTTGCCCTTCGTGTTGGCGTGGAGGGGGAGGTGGGTATTGTGCCGTTTGATCGCCCCCTACTATCCCAGGGACAGGGAGACATAGCGGCTTTTGAGACTGGTGGGCAATCACTTCCAAAGTTCTGCCCACACAGTCAGTACACCTCTCCTACACTTGTCTCCCGCACTAAGATCACCCCGCAGAGAATGATCCCAGCCTAACCCAAGAGCCATGTCACCCCAGACAGATTAATGACGCCTCCCCCCCCCCTCCCCCCCCCCCCCCCCCGACCTCTCTCCATCTCAACTCACGCCTGGGCACCAAAGCAACTCAGGAGGCGAACCCTGAGCTCCGCCTCACAACAATCTGATGTGTACATCCGTCCACATTCGAAGATTTAATCTCCCGTCTCCCCGCAGTGTGTAGACATGGCAGTAAATTCAATTAAAACATATCAAACCTGTGTGTTTCAAACAAATCATAAGTATAACTGCTCTGGCATTGGATGGTGCGCATTTTCCCTTTGTAGGTCACATCAATAGATGCGGCCGCTCTGAATTTATCTTTAAAACAAAGCCACAGGATGGAGAGGTCTTCTTTAACACTGTTGCTTATTAAAACATAACACTGTTGCTTATTAAAACAAACCTTCAATCAGGATTGGCTCAAGAGTAACTCGGGAGACGAACTTGGAACATCGCAGAAATGACAAGTAAACGGCAAACTTGTCATACCCGTGGGAACTCGGTTAAACTCTTGATCATACACTTGCAATCTCGTACACAACCACGAGTCTTTCACTCGGGGTACCTCTTGTCTCAACTCGCAACGTGAGAACCAGCCTTTACCACTGTCTCCAACTCCACAATGCACTTGTACATCAGTATTGCAAAGCTTAAACCACCCTGATCTGGAATGACCATTTCAGAGCCCTTGCCTCCTGATCCAACCAATAGCCAAACTAAATCTAACACCTTCTCTCTGTCTGAGAGAAATTCTTTCCTCAAACCCCCCAACTCCCAGACCCAGCACATCCAGACAGCACATTTTCCATTACACACATAGGTGAAAGTACAATGATAATTCAGTGGCATGAAAGGCCTTGGGCATGACTTAATTGTGCAGCTGCATAACCCAACTGGCCATTGCCACGCAGCGAAAAGGCCAAATGGCACAGATATAATGGTGCATAATAATTTCTAGGTCATGCTTTTAACAACAACTTGCAGCACCTTTAATGTTGAAAGAAAACTCTCCCCAAGGGCTTCACGGATGCATAAAGTTAAAATAGATAAAGATACAGAAGAAATGTCAGAAGGGATAGCTATAGGCTTGGTCAAAAGATGCATTTTAAGGAAAGACCATGAGGAAAGGCATAAAAAAGTGGAATGTTTAAGGCAATTTCAGAGAGCAGTGAGGGTCTAGCTGCCCGTGTACAGGGGGGGTGGGGAGGTGCGGGATCTTTCTTAAACATTTTGTCTCATCCGCAGTTCTTTCTTAAACATGATGCATGAGGAAAGTCAATTCTTCATGATTACCAATATGTAATATTTTAAATTTTAAAAGTTTCAATTTTGTTACATTAAATATAACTTCCATAATGTATACACATTTAAGGCGAGTGCACTGAGAGTTTCTCTCTTGAAAGTGAGGTTTGGTATTTTGAATGTGTAGGATGTGTAGGATGGAAACTGGTTTATAACACAGTGTAGGCTGGTTTATGTGTAGGATGGAACTGCAGGTGCTGGTTTATAACACAGAATGCTGGAGTAGCTCAACGGGTCAGGCAGCATCTCTGGAGAGAAGCAATAGATGACGTTCCAGGTCAGACTGAAGAAGGGTTCCAACCCGGAACCTCACCTATCCCTTTTCTCCACAGATCCTGCCTGATCCACTGAATTACTCCAGTATTTTGTGTCTATCTTGGGTATTTTGAAATTTGCCACTTTTGTTATGAGTTGACTCGAGTCAGGGGGCAGCGGGTGGTGGGTGCCCCAGGAGGCTGCAGCCGTGGAGAGGTCAGGCGGTGGGTCCCTGTGGCCGGACTCAAGGTGGGAGATCGCGGCCTCATGGGGGAGCCGTCGAGCCGGTCCTAAGACCGAACTCAAAGTCCATGGCTTAAAGCCCCTGTTCCATTTAGGAGACCTAAACAGCAACCTCTGGTGACCTTGCCCGCCACCCAAGGTTTCCATGAGCTCACCGGTGGTTTTGGTCACTCTCCCTAATAGTCGAAAGTGGTTTCCGCGTGGTGGAGGCTTCATCTAGCTTGCTGCTATTTTATCATGATTAAAACCGGCCTCGACTAAATATAGTTTGCTGTTTTAAAAATCGATAATTTTTTTTATCGCATGTCTAGTCGAAGCTGGTTTTCTCAGGGCAAGGTCATCATAGTCAAGGAAGGGGTTTTCAATGTCCCTGCGGTCGCACTGAAGGTCCAGCAGATCATAGCTTCAGGGGAGCCGGTCCCATCTGGGGACTCGATGGTGGTAGCCGGGAGCGGTTGGCAGGTCACGGCCCCTGTGTTCTCGCCACCGTTGATGAGGCCGGGAGGAGAGGGAACCAGGGTTTATGGTTTTGGGTGGGGCAGGCACAGGTCATCAGTCAGCGACAGCCTTGACTGTTTAGGTATTCCTAAGTGGGACAGGGACATTATGGATGTGGCATTGACACATTTTTGGGTAATGCTCCTGTCCCACTTAGGAAACCTGAACGGAAACCTCTGGAGAGATTGCGCCCCACACAAGGTTTCCGTGCGGATCCTGGATCAGTCTGCCTGAATGAATGGCAACCAGAGTAGACTTCCAAGGTTTCGTTCAATGACCTTATTATGAGGTTCCTAGAACTTATGGAAAAGTTATGAATGGCAGAGTAACTTATTACCTTTCTGTGCAAGTTTGCTGATCGGGGGACGATGATACTCTACTGGACTGTTTGTAAGGAAAATAATTTAACTGTGTTAACTATTAACATATGTGAGAATATAAAGCACTATGACTACTGAATGGTGACAGAATGTGCAGCACTCAAAAGATTGGAAGGATCAGAGGACAAATGCAGATAAATGGGACTGGCCTAATATTGCCAAGTCGGTCGGCATGGAAGAGTTGGGTTGGAGAGCTGGTTTCCGTGCTGTACAGTTCGACGACCAAATGATGATCCAATTATTCAATTGCTGGCAGCTATGGGTTCATCACAGGTGGTTGGGATGAAACTGAGCCCACAGGAAAATATAATTAGGTTTTCTCAAGGGATAGGTTAATACATGTCTCACATGATACATTAGCCCTATCAGCCCAACTGAACATTTGAAAGTTTAGACTCTTTGATGACTGAGTAAATTACTGTGCTAGTGAAATAATGTTATTATAATTCAAATATACACCCTTAACATTTCAATAATATGCAATGAAATTTGAATTATAGAACTGCCAAGAGTAGTCTTTGAATCCACCACTCTCAAACATTTCTTCAAACAAATTATATCATCCCGTTAAATCTGCTTCATTCCTGGGTTACCCATTCTCCACGCTTAAAATAAATTCTGTGACAAAGCTTGCCATAATTCAG
The DNA here is from genome assembly GCF_028641065.1 of Leucoraja erinaceus. Lineage (NCBI taxonomy): Eukaryota > Metazoa > Chordata > Chondrichthyes > Rajiformes > Rajidae > Leucoraja > Leucoraja erinaceus. The sequence continues at coordinate 59,045,467 of NC_073384.1, read as the reverse complement.
CCTCAAAATGTGTGAAGAGCCACATCAATCTCATGCCAAAAGATCAAAGTGTGTGTTCAATAAATAGCTATGAAAAATTCTTCCTACATTAGCTCACTTGTGAACCCCATTCACAACAGATACTGTAACCACGACCCTTAACTACTTCCTGGTCACTAATGGTCAGATTCTCCTATTGCTGTAATGTAATTTAACTCCTTCTCACACAGCCCATGTTGTGGACTTTTCACATTAAATAGTTGAATTAATACCAGTGGTTATCATGCCAAATCTTATTAAATTGAGAAATCATAGCAGTCCTTGGGAAAATGAAGTCCATACAGTGTTCCCTTTGGGAAGGCTGAGGGTCCAGATGTAAGGGGTGAATGGTCAGAGTTTCAATCCACTTCTTTCCAAGATTTTGGTTTGAAGGAAATTCAAGATTAATGTGAAACCCTGACAAATCTTCCAAATCGTGATTGTCCAAATCTACTTAAGGCACTTAAGCAGCAAGTTGTTATTTTGGAACGAGAGGCAGGAAAGGTTCAGGAATTTATAAAGGATGAAATCATTCAGAAAATGGGCAACATTTCAATTGCAATTTTACGGCATCCAAAGTCCACAGCAGCCTTTACAAAGCTTTATTTGGTCATTCTGTAGTTTCCACTTGGCCTTCCTCTTTGAATATATTCTTTCTGCTCCACAATGTGTGGAATGGGTGCACCATCTCTGCTTCAATATTTATGTAGAGGATAGAAGGAAATCCATTCTAACTCTTTGTGTGCCAACACATCACCAATGATGGTAGTTTAAATCTAAGGCTCAAAGTAGGAACATTGTTGAGGCTGCACTTGGAGTATTGTGTTCAGTTTTGGTCACCCTGCTATAGGAAAGATGACAGAAAGCTGGACAGAGTGCAAAGAAGATTAACGAGAATGTTGCCATGAATTGAGGCCCTGAGCTATAGGTAAATGCTGAGGAGGCTAGGATTTTGTTGAAACAAAGAATTGCAGATGCTGGTTAAGTCTGAAGAAAGCTCTCCACCCGAAATATCACCTATCCATGTTATCCAGGAATGCTGACTGACCTGCTGAGTTACTCCAGCACTTTTTGTGTCCTTTTGCAAGCTAGGACTTTAATCCTTGCAGTGCAGGAGACTAAGGGGTGATCTTATAAAGGTGTATAAAATAATGAGAATGGATGTGTTTTTTTTCCCAAAAATGGAAAATCAAGAACTAGAAGGCATATGTTTAAGACAATAGACAATAGACAATAGACAATATGTGCAGGAGTAGGCCATTCGGCCCTTCTAGCCAGCACCGCCATTCAATGTGATCATGACTGATCATCCCCAATCAGTACCCCGTTCCTGCCTTCTCCCCATATCCCTGACTCCACTATTTTTAAGCGCCCTATCTAGCTCTCTCTTGAAAGCATCCAGAGAACCTGCCTCCACCGCCCTCTGAATCAGAGAATTCCACTGACTCACCACTCTCTGTGAGAAAAAGTGTTTCCTCGTCTCTGTTCTAAATGGCTTACTCCTTATTCTTAAAATGTGGCCCCTGGTTCTGGACTCCCCTAACATCGGAACATGTTTCCTGCCTCTAGTGTGTCCAAGCCCTTAACAATCTTATATGTTTCAATGAGATACCCTCTCATCCTTCTAAACTCCAGAGTGTACAAGCCCAGCTGCTCCATTCTCTCAGCATATGACAGTCCCGCCATCCCGGGAAAGGTGAGAGAGGCAAGATTTAATAGGAACCTGAGGGGAAGATTCAGTATATTGATGAATACTCTATCAAACTAATACGATATACTGTAGAAAACATTCTGGCTAGTTGCATCATGACCTGCTGAGATAACTCAAATACCCAGAAATTAAGGAGAATACAGAGAATCATGGACATTGCCTGGTCCATCTTAACCCGTAGTCAGGACTAGCTGCTTCTTCGTCTTGCGTATGGTGTGCACAGCCTAAAGTTGTAGGCCAACTTGTTCTATTTGATCTTATTTGATTGTGCACACCGGGTTGATTGCATTCGTCGAAACAGGGCAGACCACGTGAAGGTTACAATCTTCCACCCCGGGACTAACTTAAACAAGGCATCTTGTTTTGCATGGACAGGTTGGACCAAATGGCCTATTTCTGTGCTATATGATCCCATGACTCCATGACTCTAAGCACACAGCAGATGAATCAGTTTCCAGGACAGCTCTGCCCTTCGTACAAAGATGACCCATGTCTTAACTCTGTTTATCCACTTGGCTTCAAAACCCGTAAAACATTTATGACATAAACTTTATCAATCCCGGTTTTTATATTACCCTCATCAGCTGTTTTGAAGGAGAGATTTCCAGATTTCCACAGCTATCATCAATAGCAGTAGTAACTTATTATTGGTGCAGAAACACATGTGCTTGTCAATAAAGTGGCTGCCTAAACCTATTAATAAAAATAAATGAGGTTGCAGAGCAAGACTCTCAGCTGATCACACTACCAGCAGCAGTTCAATGTGACCAGTCAACAAAGTTTGTTAAGTTGGAGGAACATATGAATATTTTCTTCAAACTATTTTTAGCACGGTGCTAAGTTCCCATTGATTCTATTTTTGACCTGTTATTAATACATTTGTTTTAACTAGGTTTGGCAACAGCAATTAAGGCCTTTGGTAGTTTGCCTGGGTGTCCATGCTTATTTTGCAAGGATAGATAACTTTTATCTTGTTTGCAGGAATGCAAAGATGTATGCAGAATCTTCTCGAAATGCTTACTGGTTACAGTTAATTGGGAAGATGAAATGGAAAGTTCTCCAATAATGGTAATAGTTTACTGCTGAGCCTGACTAATAGATAAAAAGCACTGTGAATAATGTTATGTCACACCAACTGTGGGTTATTCAAATCACAGCACTGGTGGAGAAAAAACAAACTTGAAAAGAGTAATAAAAAAAAAACAACATATCAGCTTTAGTTACTCTGTCACTGAATGAGGGACACAGAATGACATCAGACAATGAGACCCGTCCAGTCCCTTCCAACTGTAGCAACCCCATCAATCCCATTCCCTGACCGTTCCATGTAGCTATGTGACCTACTTTCTCTCACATTTCCATCAACTCTCCCTTGAATCTTCTGGTACTTGCCCACACTGAGGAGTGGTCAATTAATCCACCGGCAGGCGACCATGTCCATGGTAATGCAGTCTCCATGAGTCAATCTGTGGAAGGATTGCATCGTTGAAAATACGAAAGCTAACAATAACGATGCATAAGTGAAATGTAAAAGAATTGCGTGTGCTGGGAATCTGAAAAAACTGCAGTAAAAACACAGGAAATACTCAGCAGATCAGGTAACATTTATGAAGAAATAAACACTTGGTGTTTCAGGTCATAGCCCTGATTAAAGTTCTGATGAACAGTCATCCATCTGAAAAAATAACTGTTTCCTTCTTCCCTGCTGTCTTTTGGGACCTGGACAATAATGGCATGGCCATCATTTATTGACTATCCCCCATTGCCCATGAAAGAGGGCCCTGCTCTGCTGGAACTGTCTCAGGTGATCTACTCCCAGGAACTGTTGCAGGTCTTAAGGTAAAGGTTACACCATAATGCTTTTGGGACAAGGAGTCCTGGATTTCGACACCACGATGGTAAAAGACTAGCAATACATTTCCAAGTCAGGATGATATGTGGTTTGGACGGAAACCTACAGATGGTGGTGGCTTTCCAATGCATCTACCACATTTGCCCTTCTTGGCCCTTCTTGGCCATGAGGAGAAAGCATGAACAAGTCAGAGATGGCGATTAAAGTGGATTATCAGTCATGACCATATTGAGCGGTGAAGTGGTTCCACAGAGCCTAAGTACCTCCCCTGCTCATAAGTTCCATGTTTCTATGCAAAGGTAGCAGATGTAATAGTTATTGTCGGAGCAACCTGAATGAGAAACTGCAGTGCATTTTGTAAATGGTACGTTCTGCAGCCACTGCACTAATGTTGACGGGTCTGAATGTTTAGAATGATTGAAGGGATGCCAAGTGCTTTGTTCTGGATGGTGTCAGTCATGTTACAGCTTACTGGTGCCGTGCTCACTCAGGTAAGCAGAAAATATTCTATTGCATTTCTTATTTGTACTTTGCAGACGCCAGAAAGTGTTTCGGAGATCACCGCAGAATATCCAGCTACTGATCTGCTCTTGAAGCAACAGTATTTATGTTTCTGGTCTCGCTGGATTCTAGGTCAATGATGAAGAAGTTGGGGATGGCAATAACTTTGAACGCCTCAGATAAGTGGTTACAAACGTTCTTGCTGGAGATGGTTATTGCTTGGCACTTATGAGGCACAATAGTTACCTGACACTTTGTAGCTGATGCCTGACTCTTGTCTTAGTCTGCTCCTTTGTTGAGGAGATGCAAATGGGACTGAACTTTGTGCAACCATCAATGAACATCTCCAGATCTGACCTAGTGGAAGAAAGATCATCCGTGCAGCAGATGAAGTTGGCTGGGCCTAAACCTGCCCCGAATAACTCCTGCCATGATGTCCTTGGCCTTGGATGAGTCAGCATAAGTGGCAAAATGTGCATGTGTATGTACCTTGCTTGCTGTTATTTACCCATATTACCGCTGCTGATGAAGGCAGACATTTTAAATATCATATACATAACATCAAGTTAGCATTGGATTCTGCAACAGTGCTTCAGTATTTAATGGTGCCATTTGTTTCTAAATGTTTGGGCTTTGAAGATTGTCCAAAAGATCAGGGCAACAGCATTCAACGTGCATTATTCCATTCTCCAATGTTTCTATCTACAGTAAGATGGTTGATTCCTGCTCATGAGCTATTTTTGATCTCTATTGTCTTCTCCTCATTTCGCATGAAGATTTGAAATTCACGATGTTGTGATTAGCTAGCTGTCTTACCAATTGTGCATACCGTTCCTCTATGAAGAAAGGTCTGTCAGTTCTGGAGTAATGCAGCAAGTGGCTAGGGGGAGATAGGGGCTAATGGCCGGTTAAATACAGGAAATGGGTAAGAGCGGCACAGTGGCGCAGCAGTAGAGTTGCTGCCTTACAGCGCCAGAGGGTGCTGTGTGTATGGAGGCTATACATGCTCTCTGTGACCACGTGCTCCAGTTTCCTCCCACATTCCAAAGACGTACAGGTTTGTAGTTTAAATTAACCACTGTAAATTGTAAATTCTCCCTAGTGTGCAGGATAGTGCTTGTGTACGGGGTGATAGTTGGTCGACGTGGATTCAGTGGGCCTAACAGTCTGCTTACACACTGTAAATCGAAAGTAAAGTCTAAAGAATTTCCACTGTGCTTTTAGATGGTGAATTCCAAAGATATCCCAGATACACCAGATTCTTGATGAAGAAATACTGTATCTCTCATCTCGGGCCAGAATGGCCATCCCATAATTTTGCGATTCTGGCCCCAGCCAGAGAATAGATAAACTGCTGAACATCATTGTCAAGCCCCATATGAAAGTTGTAGGCTTCAATATGATCAGCTTTCCTTTTACCAAGCTCCTGAGAATGCAGGCTTAATTTGCATCACCCCAACTAATAGCACAAACTCACCATCTCAAAAATCAGTCGGGTGAACTTTTGCTAGATTCTGTCTATCGCAAGAATATCCATCCTTAAGAAGGGACACCGGACTTTCAAACAATATTCCAGACACAATCTGGCCAGAGCTTTACAGTTTCTGCAAGATTTCTCCACTTTTGTACTCAGATCTTCTTAACGATAAAATCCAATATACTATTTTGCCTTCTGAAATGCTTGCTACATCTTTACATTAATTTTACGTGGCTTGTGTACAATGACTCTCAGGATCCTTTGAACATCGATACATTACAATTTCCCACCATTTGCAAAATTATTTGTCACTATTGTTTCTTAAATTAATTTTAATTTCATATTTCTCATGATATTACTTTTGCTATGTCAGTCATGGGCATTAAAACCGATCCTTCAGCCCATCGAATCCATGCCAACCATCAAGGCCTCATTTTCATTTTCCCCACATTCCCAGCCTATATGCTCCCTGGAATCACTCTGCATCCAGCTCACAGCATACACTGCCATCTAGCTTTGTAGCATCAGCAAACTTGCATACATTATTCAGATCAGATTCAACTTCAGATTCAACTTTAATTGTCATTGTCAGTGTACAGTACAGAGACAACGAAAATGCAGTTAGCATCTCCCTGGAAGAGCGACATAGAATATGGCAATAAATACACCTATTTACATGCATACAGTCATAGTGTTTTCCTGGTGGGAGGAGTGACTGGGGGGGGGGGGGGGGGTGATTGGCAGTCACCAAGGTTGACTAGTGTTGAGTAGTGTGACAGCCGCAGGGAAGAAGCTGTTCCTGGACCTGCTGGTCCGGCAATGGAGAGATCTGTAGCGCCTCCCGGATGGTAGGAGGGTAAACAGTCTATGTTTGGGGTGAGAACAGTCCTTGGCGATGCTGAGCACCCTTCTCAGACAACGTTTGCTTTGGACAGACTCAATGGAGGGGAGCGAGGAACCGGTGATGCGTTGGGCAATTTTCACCACCCTCTGAAGTGCTTTCCGGTCGGAGACAGAGCAGTTGCCATACCATACTGTGATACAGTTGGTAAGGATGCTCTCGATGGTGCATCGGTAGAAGTTCACCAGAATCTGGGGAGACAGATGGACCTTCTTCAGTCTCCTCAGGAAGAAGAGACGCTGGTGAGCCTTCTTGACCAGAGTTGAGGTATTGTGGGTCCAAGAGAGGTCATCGGAGATGTTGACCCCCAGGAACCTGAAGCTGGAAACACGTTCCACCTCCGTCCCGTTAAAGTGGATGGGGGTGTGCGTGCCGCCCCTAGACGTCCTGAAGTCTACAATGAGCTCCTTGGTCTTCTTGGAGTTAAGGGCCAGGTTGTTGTCAGTGCACCATGCTGCTAGGAGCTGGACCTGACCTATTACACGTATCCAAATCAATGTTGCAGATTGTGAGCAGATGGGGATCCAGCACCAAATCCCAATGAAATCCCACTGGTGGCAAATACCCAACCCCAAAAAATGGTCTCTATATTTCAACACTCTGTTTGCTAATTATTAACTACTTTTTTGCAATATTATCCCAAATACAAGGCACTGTTCTGCCAGTTGCAGCTTCTAGCAATTTCCCTTTCAAAAATCTGTGTGATGCTTATTTGCTTTGGTAATTGAACCCCTTGCTGAAAAAATAAGAACACACCCGGATATTTATGGTTATAATACAAAATATTCAAAGAATAAAATATCCCTATATGCCGATGATGTCCTACTGTACATCACAAAACCACAAATTAGTATACCAAACATACTAACTTTAATTGAGGACTTTGGATCCTTCTCAGGAAATAGAATAAATTGGAACAAAAGTGAAATTATGTCGATAAAACCAAAAGACTCAACACATCTCCGGAAATTTCCCTTTAAAATAGCTACAGAAAAATTCAAATATTTGGGAATTGAAATTACTAGAAATTACCAGGATATGTTTAAAGCCAATTATAATCCCTTACTCAAGAAATTGAATAATCTGATTAAATTCTGGAAAACACTTCCGATGTCCTTAATAGGCAGAATAAATGCTATTAAAATGGTTTTCTTACCACAAATCCTATACCTATTTCAATCAATACCTATATATCTCCCAAAAACGTTTTTCAAAAAATTGGACTCAGACATTACAAATTTTATATGGGATTATAAATCCCATAGAATACAAATAGCACACCTTAATAAACGAAAAGAGCTGGGGGGTCTAGCGCTCCCTAATTTTATGTATTATAATTGGGCAGTAAATATTAAAAATATGATTCACCTGCTGGACAATTCTGCCCAGCATGCGGACTGGATGGTAATGGAAAAAGGGGACTGCTCCCCGAGTAATATAGGAGCGACCATCCTCTCACCAATAAATTTGAATAATAAAAATTATAATAAAAATCCAATTATACATAACACAATAAGAACATGGAAACAAATAAAACAGAATTTAAAATTAAGAAACCTATCTCTTTTAATACCAATAGTCAATAATCCATCATTTAAACCATCAATCATAGACAAATCATTTATACAATGGGAAAGAATGGGAATCAAAACGCTCGAAGATCTGTATGAATTGGGGAAATTACTATCATTTCAACAACTAGAACTGAAATATAATTTGAAAAATAGCCAATATTTTAAATATCTTCAAATTTGTGATTATCTGAAAAAACACACAAAAGACTATCATAATATGCCTTCCGACTTATTGGATGAAGCAATGAAGACAAAGGCGGAATCAGCTAATTTAATATCGTACCTATATAATATCATTTTAAACATAGAAATACCCACAACAGATGGAATTAGAAGAGATTGGGAACAAGAATTAGCTATAAAAATCTCAAAAGAGAGCTGGGATAATCATTTACTACAGGTGCATAAATGTTCGATCAACGTACGACATACGCTCATCCAATTTAAAACATTACATAGATTATATTATTCAAAAACTAAATTAAATAAAATCTTTCCTAATGTTTCACCAATCTGTGATAAATGCCTGTGTCAAGAAGCTACCATAGCGCACTCTTTTGTTTTTTTGTACAAAAATCCAAAAATTCTGGTATGAAATATTTGATATTTTTTCAAAATTAATCAAAATAAAACTGGTACCAAAACCAGAATGGATTATCTTTGGAATATCGGAAGGTAACCCTGAACTAAACGTGTTTCAGAAGAATTTATTTAATTACGGGCTAATAATGGGAAAAAAGCTTATACTTAAATTCTGGAAAAATGCGCCCACACCAACAATAAAAATGTGGATATCAAATATGTTTGAAACATTACATCTGGAAGAGATGAGATTCCTCTTAGCAGGTAAAGCAGACCAATTCCAAAAGACGTGGTCTATGTTTCGGGACCTATTACAAGTATGAGGTGCAATAGTAATTTTAAATAAATAAATAAATAAATGGTATCAGGACCTGGTAACGGGAGGTAAAACAACAAAAACAGACTTGGTTGGTAGTCCCCTTTCTGCGGAGTTTAATGTTATAATAGAGCGATTGTTCCTATTTTCTTTTTCTTTCTTTTCTAGGGTCTATTTTCTCACTTTACTTCCTTCTCTAACTTCTTTTCTAAGGGCTTCCTTTTCCCAACACTCTTGCACTTCACGACTCTTGCGCACTTTCTTTACTTTCCTTACTTCTATCTTTTTCTTAAAGCTCAAAAAAAAATGAAGCGGTACAAAAAATGTATTAAGATATATGTGTTGTGTAGTATTGTAATTTACCGTACTTCTAATAAAAATAAAATTAAAAAAATAAAATAAAAAATAAAAAAAATCTGTGTGATGCGGCCCAATCTTATTCTCATTATCTAATTGCCTTGTTATTATTTCCTCAATAATAAATGTCAGCATTTCTTCTACTACTAATGTCAAGCTACCTCACTGATGCTTGTTTTATTCTTCATTCTCTTTCATCACCTTCATCTCTTCCTTCTTTCCTTAAATAGCATTTAAGGTTACATTTGCTATCTTTCATCTGACATAATACCATATGTAACTTCTTTTGACCCACATAGAAAGACCATACAGAATCATAGAGTTATACAGCATGGAAATAGGCCCTTCAGCCCAACTCATCTATGCCAACCAAGCTCTGTTCAAGCTGGTCCCATTTGCCCACATTTGCCACTTTAATCGCTCAAACTTTCATATCTATGTACCTATCCAAATGTATTTTAAATGTTGTCATTGTACCTGCCTCAACCAGCTTGGTCCATATGCCCACCACCCTCTGAGCGAAAACAATGCCCTTAAAGGTCATATTAAATCTTTCCCCTCCCATCTTAAATCTTTCCCCTGCCCTGTGAAAAGAACACTGCATTCATCCTATCTATTCCACTCATGATCATATTCACCTTTATATCAACCGTCAGCCTCCTGCGCTCCAAGGAATAAAAGCCTAGCCTGTCCATCATCTCAGGTGCTCGGACTCTCGAGTTCTGGCAACATCCTTGTAAATTTTCTCTGTACTCTCTCCAACTTAAAAGCATCTCTCCTGTAGCATGGTGACAAAACTGAATAGAATATTTCTAGTGCAGCCTCAGCAAGTCAAGTCAAGTCAAGTCAAGTTTATTTGTCACATACACATACGAGATGTGCAGTGAAATGAAAGTGGCAATGCTCGCGGACTTCTGTGCAAAAGACAAACAACAAAACAACCAAACAAATTATAAACACAATCATAACACACATATTGTTATTCATAATAAATAATGGAAGGAAAAACGTTCTGTAGAGTTAGTCCCTGGTGAGATAGGTGTTTACAGTCCGAATTGCCTCTGGGAAGAAACTCCTTCTCAACCTCTCCGTTCTCACCGCATGGCAACGGAGGCGTTTGCCTGACCGTAGCAGCTGGAACAGTCCGTTAGCAGCATCTTGTACAATGTCTTGTACAATTATATCTCCTGTATAATATTCTAACATTTATATTTAAACTCCCTGACTGATGAAGGCCTGCATGCATAAAGACTTTGTCACCAACCTACCTTCATGCAATGCCACTTTCAGGGAAGTATGTACCTGTACACATAGATCCCTCTGTTCCACAACACTACCCAGGGCCCTACTGTTCACTGTGAAAGTCTTGCCCTGGTTTGACATTCCAAAATGCAACCCCTCATACAAATGTGAATTGCACTCCATTCCCCATTCCTCAGCCCACTTGCCTAGCTGATCAAGATCTTGCTGTATTTTTTGATAATCACCTTCACTAACTACAATACCATCCACTTTAATTTGATGTGCAAACTTACAAAGCATGCCTGGTACATTGTCATCCAAACTGTTAACATAAACCACAAACGGCAATGAGCATGGCACTGACCACTCAGGGACACCATTAGTCACATGCCTCTAGTCCATAAGGCAACATTCTACCACCCCCCTCTGCTTCCAACCATGAAGTCAATTGTGTTCACCAGCTTAATGGTTCATCCAGGATGCCATGCGAACTAATCTTCCAGAGCAGCCTACCATGCAAAATCTTATATCCTTATAGACTGCATCTGCAGCCCTGCATTCATCCCTTTACTCTCCAACACACCCCAGAATCCTATCATTTACTGTGAAATTCCTACCCTGGTTTGACGTCCCAAATTGCAACATGTTACAGGTATGTGAATTAAACTCCTCGTGTCATTCCTCAGTCCACTTGCCCTACTGAATAGAATTTAGATCTGCAATAGGGACATGACCTTGTATGCACCAAACCATGTTGGCTAACCCAAATTAACCACTCTCTTTACAAACGTATGCATATCTTATCCCTCAAAATCCTCTCCGGTAACTTCACTGCCACAGATGTTGGGCTTACTGGTCTATAGTTCCCAGATATTTCTTTGCAGCCATTCTTAAACGGAGGCACAACAGTAGCCACCTCACATTCTTCCAGCACCTCACCCACATCTAACGATGATTCATATATCTCAGACATGACTCCTATAATTTCTTCTCTAGTTTCCCACATTGGCCTTGGACATACCTGATATGGCCCGAAAGATTTGTCTGTCTTACCTTCTCGACTGTAATGCAGATTGTTGGGTTTTATTGCTGTGTAGGGATATAAATTACCTGCGTCATGTATTAATTAATTAACAGTTAGCCATTGTTTAACCTCATATCTTTTAATGTCATTTTGCAGTCTAGAAGAAGAGTTTCGACCTGAAACGTTGCCTATTTCCTTCACCCCATAGGTGCTGCCTCACCCGCTGAGTTTCTCCAGCATTTTTGTCTACCTTCGATTTTCCAGCATCTGCAGTTCCTTCTTAAACACCTTGCGGTCTATCACATTCATCTTTGCTAGCTTTACCTTACACCAAACGTTATTCCCTTATCATGTATCTATACACTGTAAATGGCTCGATTGTAATCATGTATTGCCTTTCCACTGACCGGATGGCATTCAACAAGAGCTTTTCGCAGTAACTCCTTACACGTGACAATAAACTAAACTGAACACCTTACACCCCATGCCTTGATAGTTAGCTCTAATCAGAATTAAGACCTTGGTTACAGATTAAACCACAAAATGTTTAGACTTTTTATAAAGTTCTAGTACATTTTGATCACAATTTCACTGTGAGACACCAGGTCATAGAATAACCCTTTCTTATTACACAATACTAAATCTAAAGTAGCCTGTTCCTTCATTGGTTTCTCAAATCAAAACCATTTCTTACACACTCCATTCATTCATCTTCCACTTTATTACTATTAATTTGATTTACTGAATCGATATGTAGATTAAAGTGCTCCATGACTGTTGCTTTACCATTGTTATGTGCACCAATATTTCTTCGATTCATATTGCACCCTACATTACCACTATTGTTTGTGGACCTGCTATACAAAGCTGCCGACGATGTTTTTTATTTTGTGCAGGTTTTTTGATCTAGCCAAACTGACTGTTTCTAATTTTTTGAGCTACTGCAGGTATCTTCATTCCTGCTATTTTAATACAATTCTTTAAAATCAGGACAACCCCACATTCTCAATATTCCCTATCACTTTAGTTGAATTTAGTTTGGAGATACAGCGTGGAAACAGGTCCTTCGGCCCACTGCGTCTGCACCAACCAGCGATCCCCGTACACTAATTCGATCTGGAAGTTTATTTCCAGCTGTTGTCACAATGCACCATGGCTCTATAAAATGCCATTATTAATAATGTCTTATTAAGACTATTTGGAATCACAATAGCTGCAGAAACCTCAGCAAACATATCACCAACACAAGAAAATACAGGTCAAAGTCAAATATGAGCCAGATGTCACCTGACAAGATGTAAAGAAAAGTGTTGTCTTCCATGAAATTGGTGAGGAGAAGGTTATATTTCTGAACACAGGCCATCAAAGAAATCACTCTCAATGGAACTTTTGTTAGACTGGGAAACTTGCCATGGTATTTTTTTCTATGTTCTTGGAAACCCTGGAATTTTTAGATCATATCAACTATTCCTAAACTCCAACACCAGCAGAAATAATTTATCTTGATCTACCTTGCCAGTTCCTGTTAATGTAATGAAAACTGTCCCCTTGAAAACTGTCCATCTTGGTCACTTAAAATGAAAACATTGTGCGAATATGAATCTTTGGAGTATTGTGAGTAATTTTGGGCCCCATATCTGCGGAAGGATGTGCTGGCTCTGGAGAGGTCCAGAGGAGGTTTGCAAGAATGATCTCAGGAATGAGTTGGTTAACATAAGATGAACGTTTGACGGCACTGGGCCTCTACTCGCTGGAGTTTAGAAGGATGAGGTAGAAACTCATTGAAACTTACTGAATAATGAATAGCCTGGATATAGTGGATGTAGAGAGGATTTTTCCACTAGTGGGAGAGTCTAGGACCAGAGGTCATATCCTCAGAATTAAAGGACGTTCCTTTAGGAAGGAGATGAGGAGAAATTTCTTTAGTCAGAAGCTCCAGATACGACCTTGGTAAGGCCATCAAAAAGGCCAAAAGGGACTTCTGCTCCAAGCTGGAGAATGAGACGGATGTTCGGCAACTGTGGCAGGGTTTGAATGCTATCACCTCCTACAAGGTGAAATCAGGAGGCAGCTCAAATGTCAGCGAAGCATCACTCCCTGACGAGCTCAATGCGTTTTATGCACACTTTGATAGGGAGAACACTGATGTGCCTTCCCGAGCCCCCATTCACCGTGATGACATTACAGTCACGGTCACAGAGGCCGATGTCAGATGATCCTTCAGAGGGGTGGACCCTCGGAAAATGCCTGGACCTGATGGAATACCCGGGCGTGTTTTGAAAACCTGTGCGGACCAACTGGCTGGAGTTTTCACGGACATTTTCAATCTCTCACTTCTGAGGTCTGTGGTTCCCACCTGCTTTAAAAGGGCATCAATAATACCAGTGCCCAAGAAGAGCAAGGTGACGTGCCTCAATGACTATCGACCAGTGGCACTAACGTTGGTGGTGATTAAATGCTTTGAGAGGCTGATCATGGCACAAATCAACTCCGACCTCAACAAAAACCTGGACCCACTGCAGTTCGCGTACCGCCACAACAGATCAACGGTGGATGCGATCTCGCTAGTTCTCCACTGCACTCTGGTCTACTTGGACAACAAAAACTCATATGTCAGGCTGTTATTCATTGACTACAGCTCGGCATTTAATACAATCATCCCCTCCAAGATGGTTACCAAACTCTCAGATCTGGGTCTCTGCGCATCCCTCTGCAATTGGATACTCGACTTCCTCATTCACAGACCACATTCTGTCCGTATTGGTGGAAATGTATCATCCTCCATAACAATCATGCAGGAGCACCTCAAGGCTGCGTGCTCAGCCCCCTGCTGTACTCATGACTGCGTAGCCGGACATAATGCGAACTCCATCATCAAGTTCGCCGACTACACCATGTTGTAGGACGTATCACTGATGGTGATGAGTCAGAGTATAGAAGTGAGATCAACCGATTGACCAAATGGTGCCAGCACAATAACCTGGCTCTCAACACCAGCAAAACCAAGGAACTGATTGTGGACTTTGGAAGGGGTAAGATGGGGTTCCACAGTCCCGTTTTTATCAACAGGTCCATGGTGGAAAAGGTCCAGAACTTCAAATTCCTGGGAGTGCATATTTTGGAAGATCTCTCCTGGTCCGAGAACACTGATGCAATCATAAAGAAAGCACATCAGCACCTCTACTTCCTGAGAAGATTACGGAGTGTTGGTATGTCAAGGAGGACTCTCTCGAACTTCTACAGGTGCACAGTAGAGAGCATGCTGACTGGTTGCATCGTGGCTTGGTATGGCAACCTGAGCTACCAGGAGCAGAAAAGGCTGCAAAAAGTCGTAAACACTGCCCAGTCCATCATCAGTGAGACCTCCCACCATCGAGGGAATCTATAGCAGTCACTGCCTCAAAAAGGTTGCCATCATCTTCAAGGACCCACACCATCCTGGCCACACACTCATCTCTCCGCTGCCATCAGGTAAAAGGTACAGGAGCCTGAAATCTGCAACATCCAGATTCAGGAACAGCTTCTTCCCCACAGCCATCAGACTATTAAACACAACTTCAAACAAACTATGAACTGTAACAACCTATTGCACTTTATCTGTTTACTGATGTGTGTATACATATATTCTATGGTATATGGTCACACTGTTCTGATCTGTATTTATGACTACAATATCCTGTTGTGCTGCAGCAATGCAAGAATTTCATTGTCCTCTCTGGGATACATGACAATAAACTCTCTTGACTTGACTTGACTTTGTGAATCTGTGGAATTCATTGCTGCAGAAGGCTGTGGAGGCCATCAATGAATATTTTAAGGCAGAGATAGATAGATTCTCGATTAGTATGTGTGTCAGGGGTTATGGGGAGAAGGTAGGAGAATGGGGTTGAGAGGGAAAGATAGCCATGATTTAATGGCAGAATAGACTTGTTGGGCCGAATGGCATAATTCTGTTATCACTTACGAACATGAACTTTTCCCATTTTATCTTGGCACCATATTTAGGGTTCTCTTCACACACCCATCCCTGCCCCCTCTATCCCTGTCCCCTCTATCCCCGTCACCATGCATAACCCCATTCCACCTCCACACAGGATATTCAGCATTGCATAGAAATATGGAAACATGGAAAATAGGTGCAGGAGTAGGCCATTCGGCCCTTCGAGCCAGCACCGCCTTTCAATCAATCAATCAATCAATCAACCTTTATTGTCATCTTGCAAGCAACAAGTACAGTGCAAAATGAAAAGACGTTTCCAGTGAATAGCGGAGCCTCGCACATGAAATTTAAAACACTTCTCACATAATAACACTAAAAAAACAATCCAGTCCCTGATGGAACAGAATAAATAGTTAAAATCAGGTAAAAAACACAATGTTAAAATACAGTAAACCAATCATAAAGAAATGTCCGGGGCCGCTGATTTAAGTGGCCAGTGCCAATTATTAAAGTGTCCGTGCCAGCCGCAGAGTCAAGTCAAGTGACTGTGAGTGCAGAGTGACTGTTTAGCAGCCTCACCGCCTGTGGTAGGAAGCTGTTTAGCATCCAAAATCGTAGTCCGGGCTTTTTTGCTTCCCTATATCTTGCCTGATGGCATTAGATCCAGGTGTGTGTGGAGGGGGTGCAGTTTGTCCTTGGCAATTCTCTGTGCTTTCTTCAGACAGCGGCTCTGGAACAGTTCTTGTACCGAGGGTAGGGAGACGCCAATAATCCTCTCTGCTCCCCTCACTACCCTCTGCAGAGCCTTCCTGTCCGAGCAGTTGCAGGTGCAGTACCACGTATTGATGCAGTACGTGAGTACAGACTCCACCGTGCCCCTGTAGAAAGTCCTGAGGATGTTGGTGGGGAGTGAGGCCTGTTTTAGTTTCCTCAGGAAGTGCAGTCGCTGATGGGCCCGTTTGACGGTCCGGGTGGTGTTTCTGGACCAGGTGAGGTTGTCCGTTATCTGCACACCGAGGAACTTTATGCTCTCCACTCTCTCCACTGCAGTGCCACTAATGTTGAGCGGTGTATGCTCTGGCTGCGCCCTCCTGAAGTCGACAACCATCTCCTTAGTTTTTTCGACATTCACTTCCAGGTTATTTTTGCCGCACCAGTCCACCAGTTGTTCTACTTCCTCCCTGTACCTTGTTTCGTCATCTCCACTGATGAGTCCCACCACTGTAGTGTCGCCCCCGCGAACTTTATGATTTTATTGTCCCTGAATCTGGCAGCACAGTCATGTGTGAGCAGTGTGAACAACAGCGGGCTGAGCACAAGCCTTGAGGGGAGCCGGTGCTCAGCGTGATCGAGCCTGAAGTCCTTGTTCTTGCCAACACGGACTGACTGCGGTCTCTCTGTCAGAAAGTCCAAGATCCAGTGACACAGGGTGGTGTTGAGGCCCAGCAGGGTTAGTTTCTCCACAAGTCTCTGTGGGATGATGGTATTAAACGCTGAGCTGAAGTCAATGTACAGGATTCTGGCGTATGTGTTCTTGTGTTCCAGATGCGCGATTACTGTGTGCAGCGTGGTGGAGATGGCATCCTCTGTAGAGCGGTTGGGGCGATAGGCAAACTGTAGGGGGTCTAACGATGAGGGGAGGCTGGCAGTAATGTGGGGTTTCACCAGGCGTTCAAAACACTTCATTATTATTGGGGTCAGGGCGACAGGGCGGTAGTCATTTAGGCAGGCAACCACTGGTTTCTTCGCTATGGGGATTATCGTGGAAGTTTTGAGGCATGTGGGGACAATGGCCTGACTAAGGGAGATGTTAAAGATGTCTGTTAGCACATCTGCTAACTCCTCAGCACATTCCTTTAGCACACGTCCTGGGATGTTGTCGGGTCCGACTGCTTTCCACGGGTTGACCTTAGACAGGATTCTCCGTGTGTCCATTTTGTCTATGGTCAGGACTGGCTGGTCGGTTTGTAGGCAGGGGCTGGCTCTCCTCTTGGGTGTGGTGTTTGCTGCATCAAAACGTGCAAAGAAGTTGTTTAATTTATCTGGGAGAGAAGTGTCCGTGTCGGTTACCTGCTGCCTTGCCTTGTACCCCGTCATTCGGCCCTTCGAGCCAGCACCGCCTTTCAATACGATCATGGCTGATCATCCAAAATCAGTACCCCATTCCTGTTTTCTCCCCATATCCCTTGATGCCATTAGCCCTAAGAGCTATATCTAACTCTCTCTTGAAAACATCCAGTGAATTGGCCTCCATTGCCTTCTGTGGCAGATAATTCCACAGATTCACAACTCTGGGTGAAAATGTTTTTCCTCATCTCAGTCCTAAATGGCCTATCCCTTATTCTTAAACTGTGACCCCTGGTTCTGGACTCCATCGACATCGGGACCATTTTTCTTGCATCTAGCCTGTCCAATCCCTTAAGAGTTTTATATATTTTGCTAAGATCCTCTCTCATCCTTCTAAATACCAGTGACTATAAGCCCAGTCTTCTGTGGAATTCATTGCCACAGAAGGCTGTGGAGGGCAAGTCAATTAATATTTTAAAGGCAGCCAGCTTTCTTCTCCAATAGCCGCTCACTGGTCTGCACTAACATGTGGAACTGAGACCCCCTCTGTTTGCTAATGCCCCTGTCCCACTTATGAAAACTAAACGGAAACCTCTGGAGACTTTGCGCCCCACCCAAGGTTTCCGTGTGGTTCCCGGAGGATTTTTGTCAATCTCCCTACCTGCTTCCACTACCTGCAACCTCCAGCAACCACCTGCAACCTCTGAGAACCGCACGGAAACCTTGGGTGGGGGGTAAAGTCTCCAGAGGTTTCTGTTCATGTTTCTTAAGTGGGACGGGGCATTACCTTCTGGCTCAGACAGTGTTTTCCTCAGATGTTCATGCGGCGATCTGGAGTGAACCTCAAGGAAAATTTCAGACTAAACCCAGGCTCCTCAAGTAGATTTCCATGCTCTGTGCAGATGTTTCAGTTGCATAGATAGGCAAGCCTTATTCCTCCCAAAAATGTGACCTAATGCAGGAGGTAATCTTGGGTTACAGTCCCCCAGGGTGAAAAGTGAAACATTTTTACTGATGAGTTCTCCAAAATAACAATTGAGACATCAACGGTAAACAGATGGATAATACATTTATGCTAATAACGCTATCAGAAGCCCAGCAGAGGTATGATGGATTGAATGGCCTCTATTGGTACAGCAATGTTCTAGACATCTAAGAAGGGAAATAGTCAGAAAGACTTCCTGACTTATTTACATGATTTCCTTTTCTTTGATGAAGGCATGGACAAAAGGAAAATAAATAGACACCTTCACAATTAATCAAAACTGTCAGCCTGCACAAAAACAAGTTCAAAGACTCGGTGTGCATTAAGCTTCTTGAGCAAACAATAGAAAGTCTACAACAACTTTAAAAACATTCAACTTGAATGGCTCTTCAGCTTCCAACATGAATACAGGAAGAAAATTAACTTGATCTTAAAGTACCATTAATGTCGGTTTCAACTGGGATATGTGCAGGAAAGAACATTCAACCCTCTGTCCCACTTAACTATGATAAACTGTTAACTGACAAACCTTTAAAGGAACAGTGGTGGACTGTTGCCACTTATTTTCCCACAGTTATCACTCAATGAGGACATTCACCAGGGATATAAATTATATGAAGAAATGACAGGGTGGGCAGATGATAGTTCGTGCAGGAAGGAACTGCAGATGCTAGTTTAAACTGAAGATAGACACAATTCAGCCTCGACACGAAACGTCACCAATTCCTTCTCTCCGGAGATGCTGCCTGTCCCGCTGAGTTACTCCAGCATTTTATGTCTACTGTATCTTGGACAGATGACAGGCTGGTTCCCCTAGATGTGTAGTCTACAAACAAGAGATAACATCTCAGGACATCATCTTTTTTTTTCAGACTTCTCTTTCTTATCTTACAAGTTATTTATTTTCCTTCAAACATTGAAGCATCAAAAGAGGCTGATCAAATTGGCTCATGTGCATGCTTGTTCCATTCTGAATCATTGTTCCACATTAGAGCTTCATAAATTGACATTAATATCATTGTAGAGAACGATAGTTACGCCAACAAACCTTAGTTTCAGGTGGAGGTTCTGCAGTCTTAATTGTTAAGCATCCTTGTGCCAAATTCCCAGCCAGTAATTAGGCAAGTAACTTTTGATGTGGTCACTTAATTTTTGCTAGTATAGCATTTGTAGAGCCAACAGTGCATCCCAATGCCTCATTTTAAAATTGTAATACTCGTGTGTTAATCCTTCCATGATCTTGCCCACCCCTGTGTGTGTTACCACTCACGGTCCTCTATACTTCCTCTAGGCCTACTTTCCTTTCCTCTGAGCAATCTCCTCAACCATAAGCTTTCAGCAAACAAGATCCAACATACTATATCTTCTATCCTTCCATCTCTCTATCTGCCACCAAGACTTACTTTGCTGAAGCTATTGGTCATCATTTCCAATCTCTTTCTTGTGCTCAACACCAGTTCCCATGTAATCACAAGGCACTGTTAGATCTGTTTGTCATTTAAACCATATTGTTGACATTGTTTAGATTTTTCTGACCTCATTTTGCAAATGCATTGACAATCTACAAACATGAGGTATTTGACAAAAAATCAGGACTGATTTATCTTGCCCAGACTGATTTAGCCCAGCGCAAATTGGAGGAACAGCTCATAGTTCACTTGGGCAGCTTACACCCCAGCAGTATGAATATTGACTTCTCTAACTTCAAGTAACCTTTGCCTTTTGTCTCTCCACCCCTCCCCCCTTCCAGTTCTCCAACTAATTTGACTGTCCTTGTTTACATTTTATCTCTGTACTTGCTTTGTTGTTACCTTCTCCTAGCTAACAATGACCTATTCCCCAATTTCCTTGATCTCCATCCTCTTTGTCTTGTTTTCACACCTTACATTTCCTTATCTCTGTATCTCCCTCACCTGATTCAGTGTGAAGAAGAACCTCGACCCGAAACGTCACCCATTCCTTCTAATCAGAGATGCTGCATGTCTCCGAATTACTCCAGCATTTTGCTTCTATATACTGATTTAGTTTAGTTTAGTTTAGATATACAGCATGGAAACAGGTCCTTTGGACCACCGGGTCTGTGCCGACCAGCGATCCCTGCGCACTCTGCACACTATCCTACACACACTTTCTTCCCAGCTGCCATCAGGCAACTGGATGGTCCAATCGCCAATCAGAGTGTTGTCCCAACCTCTCACTTACT
This sequence comes from Leucoraja erinaceus, assembly GCF_028641065.1. Lineage (NCBI taxonomy): Eukaryota > Metazoa > Chordata > Chondrichthyes > Rajiformes > Rajidae > Leucoraja > Leucoraja erinaceus. The sequence continues at coordinate 59,024,717 of NC_073384.1, read as the reverse complement.
GAACTCAATTAAATTGTGCTGTAAACATTTTTTTTAAAGGCAGTATTTTAGATGGATTTTTAAATATTTAGCTATTAAGGGAACTTGGGAAGAATATTTATCACTTCACATAGTGCAGATCATTTGGGAATGGAACACATAGGAAAGAGATGGTAAGAGATGGGAGCAACAAGATGTAGTAGTGTAACATAATGCGTATAGTGTAAAAGTTATGACACCAGAGAAGCAGATTAAATGAAACACAATGAGATTTTAAAGGAAGTATGCTTTATACTACGTTTAAACCTTGGTGTTTCCACTGAAGTGAAGCATAAAATGTGGAGAGATAAATTAAATGGTCCTTGGCTTTTCCCTGTGAATCCTACTTTCGAGCACTGGTAAATATTCTAAAGGATCAGAAAGGAAAATCGTTCATGGAACTTGGCAACATCCATCTTATGAGGGTTCAGATGGAGCTACAATCCATTCTCAGGGTCCGCTATGCTAGTAACATTCCTCAATATTTGCTCATTCATCTTCCTTCCCTGTGGAACCACTGCATAAGTTTCCCAAAGCTGGTATTAATATCACAGACCATTGTAATACAGTTATTTTCATGGAACCCTTTAAGGAAGTCATGTGGCTTTAATTGGTCCCTTGTGTCCTGGAGGTCTCCGTGTAACTCGTTGTTTTAACTCACATAATCGTCAATGAACTGGAAAACTGAGGAAGTGGTGATCATTGCCTACGTTCCGTCAGTAACAAGGCTGTTTTGTTAAAAGATCAAGATTCTTCCTAGTCCCCAAACCTCTAAAAGATTTCATGTGCGTGTGTGTATGTCAGTTCCTCTGACAGCAATTCAGCAAACGTATTTCCGTGCCCTTCTTGATTTTTTTTTTAAATGTTCCAAAATCTGTTGTGAAAAGATTTGAAGGCAACAGGATTGCAGATTCAATCTTATCATCTTTGTTTTTCTTAAGGATCCTTCAAGGTAACAGGTGCACACGGCATTGTTCCGATTTTCTCTGCGGACCGAAGGAAATCATAAACCAAATATGTGACTGCAGGATGGATGCAGGGTGCCCCGCGAGCAAGCTGAAAAGGACATGGATCAACAACCAGTCTTCAGGGAGCGTAAATCAACAGCCTAAAAGGGAGCTGAATATACTTACTTAGCCTCATGAGCTCAACTGAAGGCCGAGGCTCTGTCAGTCAGGTCCTTCACTAATGTCAAAGCCAGCTGTAGCTGGAAGCCAGCAGCTGAGGAAATGATTGAGCTATATCTGTCAATTACTGGCAGTCCACTAGAGGCCATTGTACTGCCGTTCCATGTCGAGCTGGAAAAGTGCTGCCTAAAATACAGCCACCCCGATCCATAAATCAATTCACACACGCACCATTCCTCGACTCAAAGTTATTATTTCTCTAGTGACCCTAGTCACACCTAAACAAAAGTTTAAAAAATTGAGCTATCCTGTTGTAAATTGACGTTCCCTATTAAGCAGATAGTACCATCAGAGGAAATTGCAAAGAAACATTAAGTTTAGCAAAATCCATTTTTGACATGGAAGTCGCTAATCTTAGATGCCAAGAAAGACCATCTTTGATTTATGCAGCTCATAAAATACAAACAGGGCTTTATGTCAGAAATATCATCAATGCATTTTGTGACTTTTTTTCGCTGATGGTAGGAGCATAAAAATGTTACCCTTGGTAATTGGCGCCTTTCATATCCACGTACATCTAAATCAGCTTGTGTGTTCTATCACTTTCATTAATCATTAATCATTGATGTCACTTCTGACTGATTTTTACAGTCACAATAATACCTTCCATATTTGGCCATGTTCTCCTTTGTGTCAAGATGTTGGCAACGAGGACTGTTAAATGAAGAGAAGATCGCAGTTCCTAACCGATTAGAACAATTGGAACACCTTGCAGGGTTCTGTTTGTTATTGATGCTGGGTCCAGATGGGGGTCCAGAATCTGAAACCTGGTAAAGGTGCACAAAATACAAAATACAACCTTTGGAGCAAGAAGCAGGAAAGTTAACGATTGTGCAAGTGAGAGGTGAATGGTGTTGGGGGCCAGTGTGAAAGGAAGAGGGAAATAGTGTGTGCACATGGTAATGAGAATTAACAATTAGTATTTTGTAGACTATCGTCTTTAGTAGACTATCATCAAAAAAATACAAAACTTACATGGATCAGTGTTTAAACAATACCAATCTGCATGCAGAAATGCAGACTTTTGCAGTGTGCTCCTCGCCATTCACCAATGTTTTCAAGAGAGAGTTAGATATAGCTCTTAGGGCTAACGCAATCAAGGGATATGGGGAGAAAACAGGAACGGGGTACTGATTTTGGATGATCAGCCATCATATTGAATGGCAGTGCTGGATTGAAGGGCTGAATGGCATTCTCCTGCACCTATTTTCTATGTTTCTATGTTTCTATTCTATCTTTCTATCCAAGTAATGGGATATAGCAACAGCATGCAGGAATCCTACCTCTCCCCTCCAAACTCTGCCATCTTCAGGCAGACTATTCCTATCACTCGTACTGGGTCTGTAATAAATATTGCTAAGAGATAAGTAAACTCGTAAAAAGCCTTAAGGAATAAAAACGCATAACATCAAAATCTACATCTGCACTCTAACATAAACAAAAATGTCCAATTTATAAACACTGCACATTGCAGAAGATATCCAGCACTATATAGTTTGATGAGGGCAAACTGAATGTTGAATATGCTTAATGAGGTGTGCAAATACATTGTTGGATACACTGCTAATAAAAAACTGCAAATATCAGAATTCCTAATAATCACAGATAGCTGATCCTTAGATTTCCATGTGTAGGAAGGAACTGCAGATGCTGGTTTACACAAAAGATAGACACATAATGCTGGAGTAACACAGTAGGTCAGGCAGCATCTCTGGAGAAAAGGAATAGGCGACGTTTCGGATCGAGACCCTTCATCAGACTGTGAGAAAAGGAATAGTTGGCGTTTCTGGGCCGAGGCCCTACTTGCTGCTCACTTAAGGATTGGAAAACAGGTCAGGACTCCCTGTTTCACCCTGAGCCCCACTCGCTGCTCCTTCCCCCCATGTGGTAATTGTGGTCTCTTTAGTCGCACTGAGTGGCAACCCAGAGCGTAGTGCAACCGTGTGGGTTAAGAGCTATTGCACATGTGTTAAGTGGGGGGAAAGCAGGAAGATGAAGGGTTAAGTAGAAACCTTTGGAGCAAGAAGCAGGAAAGTTAACGATTGTGCAAGTGAGAGGTGAATGGTGTTGGGGGCCAGTGTAAAAGGAAGAGGGAAATAATGTGTGCACATGGTAATGAGAATTAAAGATGATCATCATTTTATTCTGGTAATGACAATGATGATGTAAGAAAACTGTCAAGAGTAACAGAGGGGAAGAGTATAACATTTCTGCCAAGCATTTTAGAGAGAAGGGGATAAATGAAGTGATGTGCTCTTCCTTCATGCTCCATTAAGGTACTTGAAGTGATTCCAGCCCTGCATCCAAGGCGGACAGCTGACACATCCCACACTATCAGCTAGGTTATTACTAATGAAAGTTTGATGAATTTAATGTTTGTTTTTCAACATTCAACTTTTACCCCAAATAACTCATCCCTCATCAGCTTTTTTTTAATTACATTTTTTTAAATGGCTGATCTTCCAATCTGGCACCATGCCTGTATTTCTGTCCATTGCTGATGCACTTTTTATCTTTGTTTATTTATCTTTCAAATACACACAGAAAATAATTATCTAATCAATTTATTCAGCAAGAATACACTGCGTATAATATCCAAATTTTGTGTATGCCACGTCCAAATTTTAAACGGTGCTCCCAGAAGTCAACCCTTTCCACAAAATGGGTGGCACAGTGGTAGAGTTGCTGCTTTAGAGTGCCAGAGACCCTGGTTTGATTCTGACCACAGGTGCCCTCTGTGGGGAGTCTGTCCGTTCTACCCTGTGACCACGTGGGGTTTCTCCGGGTGCTCCGGTTGCCTCCCACATTCCAAAGACGTGTAGGTTTGTAGGTTACTTGGCTTCTGTAAATTACCCCTCGTGTGTAGGATGCAAAACTGAGATAACATAAAACTGGTGTATAGGTGATCGTTGGTTGGTGCAGACTCGGTGGGCCGAAAGCCCTGTTTCCACATTGTATCTCCAACCTAAACTAAACAAAAGTGACAGTAAATATTGAGAAAGTGGGGTTTTCCTGATTTTGAAGAATTGTATTAAAGAAGCAGGTATGAAAATACTTAGCTCAAAAATGTAGAAGCAGAAATGAAATAAAAAAACACTGACGTCAGCTTTATATGGACCTACAAACAATAGTGGTAATGTAGGGTACAATATAAATCAAGGAAGTATTGGTGCACATAACAATAGTATAATAAATTGCCCTAGTGTGAAGGATGTGAAACTGGGATAACATAGTGTGCAAATGATCGTTGGTCAGTGCAGACTCGGTGGACCGAAGGGTCTGTTTCCACGCTGTATCTCTAATCTAAACCAAAGAGCAGAAGGTGGAAATGTGAGCCTCATTGGGATCCCTATGTGTTCACCATTTAAAAACCAGGAGAGAATATTTGGTCAAATTAACACATTGTCCTAATTCTACAATATTCACGCAACATCCAAGGAAACACACTAATGACTCGACTTTCTCAGAAGAATAAGGAAATTCAGCATGTCTTCAGTCATTATTATTTATTTCTACAGATGCACCATAGATGTATCAAATCGCAGATGTATCAAAATTTGGTTTGGCAACTACTCTGCCCAAGACGGTAAGAAATTGCAGAATGTGCGAATGCAGCCCAGCGATCACACAAACCAACCTTCCCCTGTTTGACTCCATCTGCACTTCACCTTGTCTCAGAAAAGCAGCCAATGTAATCAAGGAATGATCACAACTCGGCCATTTTCTCTTCTCCCCTGTGTCAGGGAGAAGACACAAAAGCTTGAAAGCAGGTACCAGCATATTCGGGAACAACAACTGCCCCATTGTTATCAGACTATTGAACAGACTAAAGGTCAAGCTAAAGGTGTAGTCCTGATCTCCCAACCTACCTTGTTGAGCCCTTGCACTTTTTTACCTGCACATTCCCTGTAATGATAATACACTATATTCTTACACTTGGCTTATTTTTTCCTCTTTGCACGACCTGTTAAATTGTGTATAATTGCACTCATATACCGTTTGATTTGACTGCATAGCACATTTTTTTTAACTGTATCTCAGTACATACGACAATAATAAACCAATACCAAGCCCAATTCCAGTTTCCCTCCAAGAGACTAGCAGGCTGCACTTACATTCCATCTTTTTCAGTGATCCAAGATTTGCTTTAATATGCATTCCACATGCAAAACTTCTATGGAATTGATTAATATGAAAAATGAATTAAAAGATTGCAAGGTAAAAAAGAAATCATTATATCCAGATCATACAGATGACATCTATTTCACTGAGAGTTTGTCTGCTTTGTTTTCCTAAGGATGAGCTCTGTTTCTGTCACAAGAAGTTTCTGTCATTTGAAATACTTACCATTTACTATGCTTTAAGATCAAAAATCATATTTTGGAAACAAAAAGCTTGACCATTTGCTCTCTGCAGAACAAACACACTGTTGCTTCATTTTCCAGGGTCATTGTAACATCACAGTTTAAAACAGAACAGATTTTGTATATTAGTGTCAACCCAGTGAAATCTAATGAGCAGATAAACATGGATTATGTTTGGCTTTCTTGGCAAAATGGAAGTGTGTGTGCGTGTTTGTGTTTCCATCTGCTACTGAGAGACCCATACAATCCCTGGTAACCTAGTGGGAGGAGAGGAGAAGTTGTTAACATGCACGGACTTTGAAAATCAAATCTAAAGGAGGTTAAATAATGGCCATAATACGTTTTATTTTGCTCACCCATGACACAAATCATAACTGGGTTCTGTAGTTCTCAACTTCTGTTAGATCTCAAATGTCTTTACCTTAATGGGAAAAATCCCCAACAAGCAAAGACAAGCAAGTTTCATTTTGACAGTTTAACAGATTCCATATAAATATATCCACAGCAGAAAATCGTGGGCCCAATTTTCATGATTTTTTCCACTCATTTTTCATTCCTGGGGGAAACGTTATATTTTCTAAATCTTTTCAGCAGCCTAGAAGACATACCCATATGCAATAGAGCGGCTGTAATGAGGGAATTTGGGAGACGATTTGTATAAATTTAGCCAAGAATACATCAAACTTTTCTTCATCTGCTACAGCAAAGAATATGAATTCTTCTGTACCAGCATGATCAACCCATTCATAAAGTTTTTATCTATTCACTCTTTCTGCTGCATCTGTGAAGGCAATCTGCAGGCTTTAAAAATTAGAAAAGAGAAGACAAAATCATGAATGGTTTTGGGATCCTGTTGGACATAAATATCCGTTGAACAATGATAATCTCAAGGAGCAGACTTTGCCAGCGATTTGGACCGAGGGTAAATTACATGGCATTAGATACTAGACTCCAATTACATGGAATCATGTCTTATTAAGTTTTTCTGACAGTATTAGTTTTATGCACCGACCTCAGTGGTCTTACTAAATTATGTAAATTATGAAACTGTTTTTTTAGTTTTAGAGATACACCGCGGAAACAGGCCCTTCGACTCACCGAGTCCCTGCTGACCAGCAATCACCCCGTACACTAGCACTATCCTACCATTATACAATTTTTACCAAAGCCAATTAACCTACAGTCTTTTGGATTGTGTGAGGAAACCTCAGCACCCAGAGAAAACCCACGCGGTCACAGGGAGAGAAACTCCATACAGACAGCACCATAATCAAATCAAACCCGGTCTCTGGCGCTGTAAGGCAGCAATTCTACCACTGCACCACCGTGCCACCCTTTAATTTGTGCACAGAATGGGAATATCGCCGGCAAAGTTGTCCATCTGTCCCTGAACGGCTGGGGCAGGTAAGCATGAATCACATTGGTGGGTCTGAACTAACATAGGGCATTCATGATAAGGACTGCAGATTGCCCTCTCTGAAGGACATTAGCGAACCAGATGGGATTTTACGACAATCCAGAGGTTTCATGGTTACCTTTACTGGGACTAGCTTCTGTTTTTAAAATTCCGGCTTTTTTAACGACTTGAATTGAAATTCCCCAGCTGCCAAGTTGGGATGTAAACTCGTATCTCTGGATCAATGACCCAGAACCCTCACTGCTGGTCCTGTTACTTAACCCCTACACTACCATATCCCTTATCATGTGCCTGTACAAAATAATTGCTGGAAGCTGGTACAGCAAACTCATTGCTAGCTTTGATTTCATGAGCTGAGCTTAATGAACAAGTGTATGTAAGTCCCTTACTAATGCTCAATAACCAACCATCCCTGCCACTATCACAATTCTTCTTTCATTCAACATTTACTTGATGTCAACAATTATCCATTGCAACCAAACATGGTAGGAGTGTTTTTGGCCTGCCACATACACGGCTGCAGCGGACTGGAGAGGAATGCATATTGGGGGAGATGTACAGAAACATAGAAAATAGGTGCAGGAGTAGGCCATTCGGCCCTTCGAGCCTGCACCGCCATTCAATATGATCATGGCTGATCATCCAACTCAATATCCTATACCTGCTCTCCATACCCCCTGATCCCTTTAGCCACAAGGGCCACATCTACCTCCCTCTTAAATATAGCCAATGAACTGGCCTCAACTACCTTTTGTGGCAGAGAGTTCCAGAGATTCATCGCTCTCTGCGTGAAAAATGTTTTTCTCATCTCGGTCCTAAAGGATTTCCCCTTTATCCTTAAACTGTGACCCCTTGTCCTGGACTTCCCCAACATCGGGAACAATCTTCCTGCATCTAGCCTGTCCAACCCCCTAAGAATTCTGTAAGTTTCTATAAGATCCCCCCTCAATCTTCTAAATTCTAGCGAATACAAGCCGAGTCTATCCAGTCTTTCTTCATATGAAAGTCCTGACATCCCAGGAATCAGTCTGGTGAACCTTCTCTGTACTCCCTTTAAGACAAGAATGTCTTTCCTCAGATTTGGAGACCAAAACTGTACGCAATACTCCAGGTGTGGTCTCACCAAGACCCTGTACAACTGCAGTAGAACTTCCCTGCTCCTATATTCAAATCCTTTTGCTATGAATAGAAATTGTACAGTAGCAGGCAGAATAGTGGCACAGCTAGTATAGCTGCTGCCTCACAGCGGCAGAGACTCAGGTTTGATCCTGATCTCGGGTGCTGTCTGTGCGGAGTTTGCATGTGCTCCCTGTGACTGGGTGCTCCCGTTTCCTCCTACATCCCAAAGATGTGCGAGGTTGTAGGTTAATTGGCAGCTGTAAATTGCGCCTTGTGTGTAGGGAGTGGATGCAAAAGTGAGATAACATCGAACTAGTGTGAACGGGTGATCGATGGTCAGTGTGGACTCGGTGAGCCGAAGGGCATGTTTCCATGCTGTACCTCTAAACTAAACTAAATAAAACGGTACAACAACACTACGCACCTTGCTCCCTCCCATCCACAAGTGACATAACTACTTAGACAAATTAGAAAAAGCCTTCTATCAATGTGAACCAGCCAACATGGAGTTTATCAACATATGCCTTACATCGCCAGAGACCCAGATTTGATCCTCGAGAGCTGTCTGTGTGAAATTTGCACGTTCTCCCTATGATCATGTGGATTTTGTCCAGGTACCGTTTCCTCACATCTCCCAAAGACGAGCAACAAAAAAGACAATTAACAAAAGGTTAACTGGCCTCTGTAATTGCCCCAGCGTGGAGTGAATGGATAACATAGAACTAGTGTGAATAAATGAATTTTAGGAGCTGGAATTCCAAAATATAGAAGTAGGTATATTCACTGATGTAGATATACTCACTGGAGAGCATGTTCAGCAGCATTGACAACTCCTAAGATAATAAAGCAATCCCATACAAAATGTAAAAGCCTTGGACAATATTCTTTGGACACGGTCACAGTGGACAAACAGATCCGGGTCTACCCCAACCAGAAGCCCTGGATGACTCGGGAGGTCCAGCGGCTGTTGAAAGAGAGGAACACCGCTTTTAGGTCTGGCGATAGGGCTTTATACAGCACGGCCCGAGCTAACCTGAAGAGAGGCATCAGAGAGGCCAAATCAAATTACAGGAGGAAGATAGAGGACCACCTGGACAGTAATAACAGCAGGCAGGTGTGGCAGGGGATCCAGTATCTCACCAACTATAAGACCAACCTTGGAGCTGTTGAAGGTGACGCCTCGCTGGCAGAGCTGAACCACTTCTTTGCTCGCTTTGAAGTGGAGCCACCCGAGACAGCCACATCACAGCACATGGTCTACAGCAGCCTACCCCTCAAGATAGAGGAGCATGAGGTGAGGCGCACTCTGCGGGCCATCAATCCAAGGAAGGCTACTGGTCCGGACGGCGTCTCTGGACGCGTGTTGAAGGACTGCGCAGACCAGCTGGCTGGAGTCTGGACGAGGAATTTTTCCCCAGTCTCTGGTCCCCAGTCCACTGTTCCACCCTGTCTGAAATCCTCCACCATAGTCCCCTTGCCCAAAAAAAAAAAACAACATCTCCAGCCTCAACGACTACCGGCCAGTCGCACACTCACACCAGTGGTGATGAAGTGTTTTGAAAAACTGGTCCGGGGTCACACATCACATCACTTCTCCCCCGAAGCTTTGACCCCCACCAGTTTGCGTACAGAGTTCATAGATCCACAGAGGACGCTGTAGCCACAGCTCTCCATGCTGCACTGTCTCTCCTGGAGCAGCGGGGGAGCTACGTGAGGATGCTCTTTGTTGACTACAGCTCTGCTTTTAATACTATCCTTCCCCACAAACTGGTGGAAAAACTGGGGGACTTGGGAATTCCACACCCCACCTGTACGTGGATAAATAGCTTCCTGTCGGGTTGAAGCCAGAGAGTCAGAGTGGGCCATCACACATCCACGGCCCTCAGCCTCAGTACCGGCTCTCCACAGGGCTGTGTACTGAGCCCCCTGCTCTACACCATCTACACGCATGACTGCACCCCCGCCCACCACAGCAACACCATTGTCAAATTTGCGGATGACACTACAGTGGTGGGACTCATCTCCGCGGGGGACGAGTACGCCTACCGGGATGAGGTGGAGCAGCTGACAGTGTGGTGCGAAGAAAATAACCTGCTCCTCAACACCTCAAAGACGAAGGAGGTAATAATAGACTTCAGGAAAAACAAAACGGACATGGTACCACTGACCATCAGAGGGGACTGTGTAGAGAGGGTGGCGGATTTCCGCTTCCTGGGAATCCACATTGAGGAGGACCTGACGTGGAGCGTGAACACCACTGCGCTGCTGAAAAAGGTCCAGCAGAGACTGCACTTCCTGCGGGTGCTCAGGAAGAACAACATCACTCAGAGGCTGCTGCTGTCCTTTTATCGGTGCTCCATTGAGAGCATACTAACATACTGTGTATGCGTGTGGTACACCAGCTGCACAGTGGCTCAGAGGAAAGCGCTCCAGAGGGCCATTGACAACGCCCAGAGGATTGTCGGCTGCCCTCTCCTTACCTTGGAGGACCTACACAGTTCCCGCTGCACCAAAAAAACCCAGAATATAATAAAGGACATCTCCCACCCCGGACACTCCCTGTTTGAACTGTTGCCGTCAGGCAGACGGTACAGATCCACAAGGACAAGGACAAATAGACTACAAAACAGTTTTTACCCCACTGCTATAAAAGCACTAAATGTGGCCGCCAAGGAACGCAGGGGCGATACAGACTAAGGGACTGTGGTAACGGTGAAATCGACAGAAGGATGGAGGGTTGGGTGTGTATGCGTGCTTTGTCTGTGATTTTTATTTATTTGCTTATCTTTATTATTTTACCGTGGATGTTTCGTTAGCTTTAGAAATGTTTGAATGCTGCACTGACTGGCTGACATTTTAAATTTCGTTGTACATGGCCCATGTTACAATGACAATAAAGAAACTATTCTATTCTATTCAAGTCTAGATTGGCAAGAGGCAAAAAACATGCATACTACACAAGTGCCAGATTTTGACAATTTCCATGAGAAAATCCAGCTATCACCCCTTGACATTTAATGGCAATCCCCCACTATCAATATCCTGAGGGTTACCATTGCCCAGAAACTGAACTGAAATAGCCGAATATTCAATGTGGCTACATCAGCCGATCATACAGTCATTGGTCCAATTTGCCTACACCAACCAACATGTTCCATCTACACTAGTCCCACCTACCTGTGTTTGGCCCATATCCCTCTAAACCCGTCCTATCCATGTCCCTGTCCAAATGTTTTTTAAATGTTGTAATAGTACCTGCCTCAACTACCTCCTCTGCCAGCTTGTCCGTATACCCACAACCCTTGGTGTAAAAAAGTTGCCCCTGATGTTCCAATGAAATCTTTCCCCCTTCATTTTAAACCTATGTCCTCTGGTTCTTGATTCTGAGATGCTTAAAGCATCACCTTCTATCTCACCAATATCAGATTCAAGTCAGGAGTGTGATGAAATAATCTCCATTTATTCAGGTCAGGAGTCTGAAGTAGAGTCCCAAACTGAAGCGTCACCTATCCATGTTCTCCAGAGATGCTGCCTGTTACACCAGAACTTTGTGTCCTTTTGGTTCACCATTCACCGTTGCTTGGTCTAGATACTGGAACTCTCTCCCTGACAACACCGTGGGTATACCCACACCATGAGCTCTGCATGAGGACAATGAGGGCTGGGCAATCAAATGCTGCTTCAGTCTGTGAATCCCTCATTCCTTGAAATAACATTGAAACAAATTCCAGAAACAAAGACAATAGACAATAGGTGGAGGAATAGGCTATTCGGCCCTTCGAGCCAGCACCACCATTCACTGTGATTATGGCTGACTCCATGGGCTGCACTATGTCGGGACGGGTGAGGCGGGGCCGGACGCGGCGCGCAGACCCAACAGTCCCCTCGACCCGAGTAGTAGCAGTCAAATATGGGACAAGGGCGGTCCCGTATTGGATAAACCAATTTAGCCCAATACACAGAATGTCCCAGCTAATATGGGACAGTTGGCAACCCTACCCCCAGGACACAAAGATGGCTAGGTGACGAGAGGAACGTCGGTTCATGGGAACTGCTCCAGTACTCTGAGCGTGGGCCTCCGGTACACCGAGCTTTGGACTTCGAATAATGGCGCCAAAAATGGTGGTGCCCACATATGTAATAAATGCAAAAAGAATTTCACTGTGCAGTTGTATTTGTGACAATTAAAGCAATATTGATCTCCTTCATTAACAGTGTCACCATTAAGGCGATCAAGCAGAACTTACTCATCAATGATCTGCTCATCAATGGTTCCAGGGCCAGGCAGCTTCAAACCATTTTGCATCATTTGTCCAGATGTGGATAAAATTGTTGATTTCCAGAAATGAAGCAAAGGTGGCTCTCATTGCCATCAAGCTTTTGACCAGGAGTAGCATGGAGGAGCTCTGGTAAAGTGCAAGTCATTGAGTATCAAGGGACTTGAGTTGTACCGCATACAGAAGAAGGACATCTGGTTATCAATCAATGCACCTTGAGGACATTGATGCAGATGTCAGCGCTGCCAACTCTCAAGAATTGAGCATGAGACTCACGCATTTCACCAACTCCCCGACGCAGTGCAATTAGTGCCGTGAAGTCACTATGACGTGACGTCTTCAGTTGTCGCCGACAGGGTCGTAACTTGTCACGGGTGGACGTCAGTTGACTTCGGTTGTCGTAGGTTGTCGTAGATGTGATTGTAGGTCGACGTCCCAAATCACGAGTGAATTGTGTCGCAGGTCGACGTAGCTTGTCGTAGCTTGTCATCTACTAGATGGTAGCTTGTCATAGACTGTCGTTGGGTGGGTCCAGATTTCTCACTCTCAACTCTCACCCAATGTTGGCAGGTCTGAGTTGTTCTTCAGGGCAATCTCTTTTGCTGTTTTATCAATAAACTTCCCTCCTTCACATCCGTCGTGGATACTTGCTGATGATTACACATTATTCAATTGCAAATCTTCAGCAACTGAAACAGTCTGTGCCGGCTGGCATAAAACCATGGATATATCATTCAGGCCTGGCTTGAGATGTGGCAAGGTCTAATCTACAAGATCACCATGTTCTGTGGTCTCTATCTTTCTCATCACTCTAGCTATGGTACTTGAGTTTGGCTTGATTGTACTCATGTATAGTACTATCTAATTTTTTTGGTTTGGAAGCAAACAAAGCTTTTCACGGTAGCTCGATACACGTGAAAATAATAAACCTAAATCTAAACATCAAGATGCTGGGGATCATCACTACAGAAAAATTCAACTGGAAAAGCCACGACAATATCTAGGGCTATAAAAGCAGGTGGGAGGAGGCAAGTGACTGAATCCTATCCAAAAGCATTTCTGCGATCCACAAAGCATGTCCTGTGCTCTGCTGTGGAAGTTCCAACAGAGCTTCCAACAAAAGTAACAAAAACAAAGAATTGTAATAATACTTGTAGCATAAGTTATCGTAACAAAATAAAAAGCACAGGTGCTTCTGCATAGATTTGAATATGAGGTAGTATTACCGATCAAGCATAAATTTTGCAAGCATCAAAATGGTGCAGCAGTAGAGTCGGGGCCTTACAGCGCCAGAATCCTGGTTTCGTTCCTGACTATGGGTGCTGTCTGTACAGAGTTTGTACTTTCTCCCGGTGTTAGCATGGGCTTACTCCGGGTGTGCTGGTTTCCTTACAATTCCAAAGACATGCAGAGTTGTAGATTAGTTGGCTTCTGTAAATTACTCCCTGTATGGTGCATGCCAAAGAGGAATAACATAGAACTAGCATAGAGGTGATCGATGGTCAACAGTTGGAACGCCAAAGGGCCGGTGTCCATGCTATATCTCCAAACTAAACTAAACTGAATTAAACATTTCTTGGCAATATTGTTTTTGTTTAACCACACTTTTAAAATTCAAGTTGTGTAATTCTTAACACCATGGCTCGCAAAGTTGAATAGCTTTATGTCACAAACAAACCTGGTAAATGTAATTTATGCATCATACCTTGGTTAAAACATGCAAATTTAGTTACAGTGTTTTAACAAAATTTAAATCCTGCATGCAACACTTTAGACATTTAGTACTTATTGCTCTGACACTCTTAAGATTTTGCTGGATTTTGATGGAGTGCAGATGAGGTGAAATTTCAAACTCTGAGATATTTATAAACGTTGTATATTTGTTATATTGGATACATGTTTATTTAGAAATCATAACTACAAGTTTCAGATATCTATATAACTAAATGTCTCATGTTGACCACTTCCTGTCTGCGCTGTATAATGATTTTAGAAAAAACGCTACATATATCGCTATAATTTTTAGCCATTTTACTCACAGTCCTCCTCTGCTGATGCAGCCCCGAGGACTTTTCTGATCGATTAAAAATAAAAAACTTATGAATGTTTAAAAAAAAATGAGATCGGCTGATTGGTCCTCTTGCCTGTCAATCACCATGATGAGGTAACACCCCTTCCGGGGGGGGTGGGGGCAGGACTATAAAGCCCCGGATGCCTGGACGTGAGTCAGTCACTGGAAGATCGCAAGGGAAAGGCCACAACTGTGATTCTGCTGTGAGTCAACTGAACTGTGAGTCTTCTGAACTGTGAGTCTTCTGAACTGTGAGTCTGCAATGTACTTGCAATAAATGATTTGTTAGCTCTTAATGAAAATAAAATGAGTTGTCTGCCCTGCCCTGTGCTTGAAACTGAAATGGCAATGGAAACGAAATGGAAATTAGATGAGTTGTTTGGCCTGCCCTGTGCTTGAAATTGAAATGGAAATGAAATTAAATGAGTTGTTTGGCCTGCCTGAAACCACTAATTTCGGCCCACAAGGCCCCTATTATCCGGGAAACCAGTCCTTTTTGCCCAAAATGCCTATATTAGCCCAAGAAGAGCATTTTGACCTAAAAGACCATTGCCAGGCCAGGAAAAGGCCAGAAAAAGTGTCTTTCACTGAGATTTCTGATTTTTTTTTTAAGACTGCCTTCAGCTCATCAGGCCTGTATTAGCCCAGGAGGAGTTCCTTCAGCCCATCAGTAAGTATTACCCCTGCAAGTATTAAACCTCACGCCAGTATTTTTCTCCTTCCCTTCATTGGTTCCCTGTGAGATCCAGGCCAGGATAGAATTTCCTCCTTCATTGCTGTGATTTGCAGAAATAGATGAAAAATGTCTAAAATTGATTCTCCACCCTCTCCCCCTTCTCTCTCACAGAGTCTCTCACCTGTTTTGTACAGAATTTCTGGCAGTTTCTGAGCTGCCAGCCTACCAGCCTTGAGTGACTGGGCTGCCAGCCCACCAGCCCTGAGTGACTGAGCTGCCAGACCACCAGGCCTGAGTGACTGAGTCCCCCACCCACTGGCCACCAATATTGGAATTGGTGGAGAGGTGGAATATTGCTTTGGGGGACCAGCCCTCCCGTGTGAACATGGGACCCAACGGGTCCCACTTGGTCTAGTACATATTAGAATTCATACTGTGTAGGAAAGAACTGCAAATGCTGGTTTAAATCGAAGGTAGACACAAAATGCTGGAGTAACTCAGGGGAGTGGGCAGCATGCCAGAGATGCTGCCTGTCCTGCTGAGTTACTCCAGCATTTTGTGTCTACCTTAGAATTCATACTCTCAGGCACAACATGAGTTATGTCACGAGAAAATTTATTATATATTATATTATTATATATTTCTCCATTTTTTCATGATTATGGAGTGATCAAAGACCCCTCACACCCCAACCATGGACTGTTTGCCCTCCTCCCATCAGGGATGCGGTACAGGAGCCTCAGGTCACGTACTAGTATGATGAGGAACAGCTTCTACAACAATACAATCACATTGCTGAACTCGGAGTCCCGACGATAGATTTCTCCGGTCCTTCCGTCCCCATTGTTTAATTATTCCGTTGTGCTATTGATGTACTAGGAGCGCTGCCCTGGCAGCAGCCTCTACCTACAGCCTGTATGTCATTTCTATCTTTTTTATTATTTTTAGTTAGTCTAAAGTCTGTTTTAGGGGGAAACTTTTACTTTTCTATGTGGGGGAGGGGGGCAGGGTAAGGGGGAAACCGTCTCCAAGTCTCTTCCTGGCGGGGACGCGACTATTTCTCCGAGTCGCGTCCTCGCCCCCCACCTCGCGGCCTACCAGCTGGATCGGAGCGGCCTTTCCTGCCGGGGACCGGGATCCGGACCAGGGCTGCTACAGTGGCGGCGCAGCGTTGGAGTCACCGCAGAGCGGGCGATGCCTACCTGGGTCGCCGTTTGGAGCTCCGAAGCGTTGGGCTGTTGCTCCAACATCGTGGAGCTCTGGTGCGGAGAGCTTCCAACGCGGGCGGCGCTGAACAACACCGAGGAGTCCTGGGGCGCATTGCAGAGGGCCTACAGCAGCAGTCTCCACCCGGCGCGGCCTGCGGACTTTGGAAGCCGCCGACTCCGGTAGGAGGGGGCCGACTCTGGTGTCCACGCCGCTGAGGACGTCCCGCAGCCCTGACGTCGGACTGGTTTCATCCCAGCGAGCGGTCCTGGACATCGGGCCGCCCGTGACAATTAAATTTATCTTGTATCTTGTATCTTGTATCTTGTATTTTTTGATTATTCTGTATCTTCTCTCTTTCTATTTTTTTTTTTTTAATTTCTTTATGCACAACTACTACGGACTGACGCAAAACTGCATTTTGTTGTACTCATACTTGTATTTGTGCGATGACATTAAAGTTGAATTGAATTGAATTGAATTTCTCATATCATGTATTGGGGAGTTGCCCTAAAGTAACTCAAGGTAGTTAATGGTTAAAAATAACTGTCATTATTATGGTGAACTTTGTGTGAAAGAATATCACAGAGTACAGTTAATGAGCATTGATTACATTAAAAGCTCAAATAGATTATTTTTGCACAAAATTGAATTGAAAACCCAAAGTGCAAATACTGAATGGCCCCCAATATTGGGCATTTAAGAACGTTTACTTTTCAACATGTGTAGCTTTTCTGGTAACAGATCTTGCCCAAGAGTTCCCTGGTGTGATGGTAATAGACATTTGAGTTACTACCACTGCCAGTCCAAATCACTGACAGCCTATAACCAGATAACTACCAGCATGAACTGCAGCAGTAATAACCCATGTTTACAAGAAAGGATGATGCCGGAAGTTCCTGTACCAGTGCTAATCTTGTTGTCAATTTACACTAAGCAAAGTGGACCCAGGAGATGAATATTATCTTAGGTTTGCTGTAACATGGGATAATCCTGAAGTACAAACATGAATGAGTTGATTAAAATAAAACAGCCTACTGTACTGAATAGGCTATTGATATGGAGGGGAAGCAGACACTGTACATATTTTTCTCACATCTGGGCTTGTGGCCACTTCTTATGGCCTCCATGAGCAAAGACTGCCGTACTATAAACAACTGTGCTCAGTCACATTTGAAATCTGTGACCTTTTGCTTCTTACTGATCTGAATAGGAAGCAGAATTTTATAATGATATTAATTCATTATACAAATATGCCTCAACTGGGAAGTTCCTGTTTTTGAGCGACTGAAACTGCTTGAGTGAGTGGATTTTTCTTTTCAATCAGCATTAATTTTAATCACTTCAAGAGCACTATTTATTCGACCACTAAAGGACAAGTTTTGAATTTTTTTTCGTTGGAGTAGCAGAATTGCAGAATATTGTATATGTTCGTTATGAAAACCACAGTGTGTCGGGTAAAGAAAAAATAGGCCTCATAAACATTTAAAAGACAAGCCTTCCATTCTTGGCTTGCAGCAATTGGATCGATCCAAACTGTGAAAAATCATGACATTAAGTTTGAACTTAAACAGAGCATAGAACATAGAACGGTACTGCTCAGCACAGCACAGAAACAGGGCCTTCAGCCCACAATGTCTGTCCTCAACATGATACCAAATTAAATTAATCCCTGCTGCCGGCAAACCTTGCTCCATTCCATGCATATCCATGGACCTATCTGAAAGACTTCTAAATACCACTATCGTATCCCTCTCCGCCGCCACCCCCAGCAACACATTCCAAGCACTCACCACCCTCTGTGTAAAAAAACTTGTCCCGCACATCTCCTTTCAACTTTGCCCCTTTCAGCTTAAAGCTGTGCTGTCTGCTATTTAATATTTCCATCCTGTGATAAAGGTTCTGACAGTCTACCCTATCAATGCCAAACTATAGATTATTAGAGCCAAACTATTTAGACAAAAGTTACAATTTAGCCAGTGATAGAACTCCTATTTTGAATTGACAGATCTGCAAACATTGCTTCCCATCATCAAAGCTGTTTCTATGATTTGTGTGCAAGAACCTATAATACCACACACCACTTTATCTTTAGCACATGTGATGACAGGCTGGCTCGATCTGGAGTGAGATAATGACTACTTCCCCAATTTTTATTGGCTTTGAGTGCCAAGATCTTTGGCTGTTCACACAGTTACCGATGGATCTGATAGCTCAGACTTCCTTTCCAAAAGAAACACTCTGAATGGCATTCAACCATTTGCAAAAAAAAAACCACCATTTGCTTTAAGCGAAAAAATAAAAGTGACCGTATCTTTTTATTTTTAGCTGAGATTTTACTGCATTCCTGTGAAACTTTTCCATTTCCAAAGCAGCCTTAGCTCAGCGGGGTTTCTCGGAATGACTGGGGATCTGGGCACAAATGTACAAAACCGCAGTGATATTTGTAACTTAAATGTGTTTCAAGTAACTACATTAATACCACATCACATTCTTGCCTTCCTTTTTTTGCTGATTGCACATTGCCACCACTTCCTAACTATCCACTGTTATTGAAATACTATGAACTTCACATTTTTGCATAACACTGGTGATATCATATTAAAAGAAAACTGTTTCCATCCTAGTCCAAAAAAGTAAAGAAAGCCAACTATGTTAACTCCATTATACTCCTGCTCCAGTTCCTACTCATTTTTCTGGAAGCAGCTGTTGCTGCAATCTCCCTTTAGACACATAAATTTGATTTGTGGATTTTGTGAGATTTTTGAGCAAAATAAACCATTCCAAGAGTGGAAAATCAGAGGCAGTGTACTATACTATACTCCAGGAAAACACAGCACTTAAAAAAATTAGCTGCTCATTTTAATAGTAATAAATGTGTTCATTTGAAGAATGATTGAAAAATGGGCTGCCATTTTAAAATTAAGATCTATAAACAGGAAAACATCCATTATTTTGGATTTTGGCACAGATTGCAATAACATTAGCAAGTACTAAAATGAAATTGAAGGTGTCAAAGTGAATAGTGATATATCATATTATGTTGCCCGTAGCCACTACATTGCACTCAAAGGCTGGCTCGTTTGAAAAAAATCCCATAAAATGAGCTGTAAATCTCAGGTCAGAAATAAGCTGACTGTACAGTTCAAGAATTCATACAAGCAGAGAACCATGTGGAAGTTTGGCAACCCTGACCTCAAGCAGGAGAGCACTGATATTTACAATAGGCACCTGAATTTGGCTGAGCCCAAATCAGTTCAGTTCAGTTTAGTTTATTGTCACGTGTACCGAAGTACAGTGAAAAGCTTTCGTTGCGTGCTAACCAGTCAGCAGAAAGACAATGCAAGATTACGATTGATCCATTTACCGATTGTAATAATTGTAATCAAAACTAGTTTTTTAAACGCGATGTGATACCGAACTTTTTGCAATTGTTAAAACTTCATAGTTTGTCATTTATTAGACACAAATTTCATTGCACCTGCCTTGTTGGCAGTAAAGTGCTCGGAAAGAAGAGACGGACCAAACTCAGATTTAATAACTTAGCTTATGACTCGCACTCATGAACCCAATAGCAGAGTCATTCATATTTCTGTCCCTATTTGGAAATGCTATGCATCCCTACATTGTAAACTTGTTCTGATCTGTTATTCATCATAATTCTACTATGATCTATTCCACAATGATTGTGAAACATATTGCACTGTAAGATTTTCTCAGTATGTTCCTCCTTCTCTTTTTCTCTCCCCTCCTCAGTGATTCTCCCGCACAATATAGCGTGGGAGTAGCATGTTGGGGGGTTGGGAATGAGATGGGCTGTGGGCCACTGAACAGTTGGTGTCCCTGCAGGCTCTTCATGGTAAAAGCTGAAAACTCTCAGAGCCAATGTCTACATGCATGTAGATAAAACATTTATTGCTATTTCTGAAGGAGGGGTTTAAGAATTGGTTGTGATAATATTTGCAAACCTTCTGCACCAGTTACACTCTCAACTACAGTGAAGGTCGCAGCCTGAATGAACTGATTGCTCACAAGATAGGGGGAAATTTCCTCCATTTTGGCGATGCTTTGGGTCTGGAATGATCTCCCTCTAGTTGATTGCGATTAGTTCATATTTGAGGTGAATTATCCTGCAAAACGAAGGTGAAATTTAGATGCAAGCGACTGGAAATGCTGCAATTTTCAGCAGCTAAGGCAGCGTGAAGAACCAGCAGCATCATCTGCCCCTTTCTCTCCACAGATGCTGAGTTTCTCCAGCAGTTTGGTGTTTGCTTCCACAGAAGGCAGTGGAGGCCAATTCACTGGATGTCTTCAAGAGAGAGTTAGATTTGGCTCTTAGGGCTAACAGAATCGAGGGATATGGGGAAAAAGCAGGAACGCAGTGCTGATTTTGAATGATTTTGGATGAACGGCCATGATCATATTGAATGGCGGTGTTGGCTCGAAGGGCTGAATGGCCTAATCCTGCACCTATTTTCTATGTTTCTATGTTTCAGACAAAGGTGAAAATTGTTTTCAAAGTACCATGGTGACATGGCATTCATGGTTCAACTGTGCCTGTGCATATGATGATCTAAGTGAGTTGCTGAGAGGGATTAAGGAAGGAAGGAGAGCTTGAAGGCTGCTATGATGGAGTAGTTGCCTTTATGGTGTGTTGGCATCCTAGGGGTTTGAGGAGTGTAGCTGAGAATGTTTCAAGGCAGCATAGATTTAGAGTTTAGTTTAGAGATACAACATGGAAAAAAAGATCTTCGGCCCACCGAGTCCACGCCGACCATCGATCACCCCTTCACATGAGTTCTATGTCATTCCACTTTCTCATCCACTTCCAGCACACAAGAGGTGAATTACAGAGGCCAATTAACCTATGGCCCCACGCACCTTTGGAACGTGGGAGGGAACTGGAGCACCCAGAGGAAACTATTGAGATCACAGGGAGAACGTGTAAACTCCACACAGACAGCACTCAAGGTCAGGATCGAATACGGGTCTGTGACACTGTGAGGCTGAAGCACTACCAGGTGTGCCACTATGTCGCTCCAATGAAATACAGTTCAAAATGTCTGAGAATCAACCTTGCCACATCAGGAAAAGTCATGGAATTTCTTATTTTATTGGGTCCCTACCCAGAGGTAAGGCACTCAGTTACACATTCAAATTAAGCTCCGACTGCTCAGCTGAAATTGGTTGTTGTTACAAGAATGTTTCAGATACCTGGTAAGAAAAGAGAAAAGCTGAATCCCACCTTTTTTCCAATATTCATTGTTAACCGTGAGGAGATGATCTGCCTACCCAGGCCTCTGTCAAGGATGCCTTAACTTCCCCATCAACCCCAGAAGCACTTAAACAGATTTTCCCTCATTTAAATTCTCTCCGAATATCATTCTTGTTTGGCTCCCTCAGACTCCAGAATTTAGAAATGAGCTTAATCGACTTCTCATAGCTCCAGATATCGTCATTAAATATTTCATTGATTTCTCCTGCCTGTTAACAGATGACAAAGGCATTAAGAGAAGAATCATTTTAACTTTAACCTTCCAAGGAGGAAGCCGAAAGGTTTGACTGGCCTCCTAATGATACATATATCCAGAAATGGTCATTGTGAGATCGCTTTCTCCATAACCATGCCCATGCAGAGGAGGGATTGCAGACTGGATATCATGCTATATACGCCTCACAATATTCAACACATTACTCTAATAAAGATGAGCAATTGTTTGCTGGAATTGTATTAGAGTCATTGAGTGATACAGCATGGAAACAGGCCCTTCAGCCCAACTTGCCCACACCTGTCAATATGTCCCAGCTACACTAGTTCCACCTACCCGCTTTTGGTACATATCCCTCCAAACTCATCCTATCCATGTACCTGTCTAATCGTTCCTTAAATGTCGGGATAGTCCATGCCTCAACTACCTTCTCTGGCAGCTTGTTCCATACATACGCTGCTTTTTGTGTGAAAAAGTTACCCCTCAGATTCCTATTAAATTTTCCCCTTCACCTTAAACCTATGTCCTACAGTCCATGATTCACCTACTCTGAGCAAGAGACACTGTGCATCTACCCGATCTATTCCTCTCATGATCTTAAACACTTCTATAAAAGACTGCAATGACCAAGTTCAGGAATAGCTACTTCCCCACAGCCATCAGGCTATTAAACTAGGCTCGGACAAAACTCTGAACATTAATAGCCCATTATCTGTTATTTGCACTTTATCCGTTTATTTATTCATGTATGTATATATTTATATAATGGTATATGGACAAACTGGTCTGTTTTGTAGTTAATGCCTACTATGTTCTGTTGTGCTGAAGCAAAGCAAGAATTTCATTGGCCTGTCAGGGACACATGACAATAAACTCTCTTGACTCTTTACTCTTGAAAATCACCCCTCATCCTCCTGCACGCCAAGGAATCAAGTCCCAGCCTACTCAACCTCTCCCTATAGCTCAGACCTTCTAGTCCTGGCAACATCCTCGTAAATCTCATCTGTACCCTTTCCAGCTTAACAGCATCTTTCCTATAACACGGGGCCCAGAACTGAACACAACGTTGGCACTGTAATTAGCATTGTTTTAGCACACCAAAAATGGGAGCAATGCGATTTATGGGAACAGGGTTTTTTCTGGTGAGGATTAAATTTAGATAAAACTCATCCAATGTATCAATTCAGCACAGGAGCAGCCTGTAAATTGTTAATGAACAAGGAAGGGCATTACCAACAGACTGATTCTTTAAGCTGCTAAATGTAAATTAATTGATTAGACTGTTCAGCTGCTTAAGGGCCTGTCCCACTTATGAGATTTTCAGGCGACTGTCGGCGACAATCACAGTCATAGCAGGTCGTCGAAAAACCGGCTCCTCGGGACCCACCCAACGACGATGTCTACGACAAACTACCACCTAAACGACGTCAAGCTACGACAAGCTACGTCAGCTGGCGACACAATTCCTTGCGACTTTGGACGTCCACCTACGACCACACCTACGACAACCTTCGACCACTCAGGCGACAACTTACGACAAACGAAGTCAACTTACGTCCACCCACAAGATACGACAAGCTACGACCTTGTCAGCAACAACTGTAGACAACTGAAGACAATTCAGTCGCCGGTTGACGTAGGTTGAAGTAGGTAGTCACCAATGGAATTCACCAAAGTCAGCACCCGCCGAAAACTAACGTCACCTGGCATCATCCTGGCGACAACCTACGATAATATATTTTATTGAATGATTATAGAGGACTCACGCCCATACTCATCCCTTCTTCCACATATCTCTAGGACAGATGCATCCACAGTGTTAAGCCCTTGTAGTGTACATATGTGTAAGTGTGCTTTAAAATACTTATGCATGTGCATTCATGTGCATGTGCATTTATGCAATATTTATGCATGTGCATTCATCCCATAATTTTCAGGATGCATATTCATCCTGCTACCCTTCCAAAAGCCTTCCAATGCCAGAAAATGTTCTGCTGGAGTCCCCCCATTGAGGCACATGGACAGTGTCCTGCACTCTGTCTGCTCATCAGATGTGTACAAAACTGAATTTGTCATCCATACAACTCGGTCAAGTTGCTATGTAATTCCAGCAAAGCACAAGGCAACAATGAGGAGCCATGCACCCAGAAAGATAAAGGTAGATAAGAGCGGATCTTCTCTTGTATTTCTCAAGAGAAGTAAAATCTTGGGTGCATAAAGTTAAAATTAATTGTAGTATGTTAACAAGAGTAAAATTTGAGCCATCATTAGATGATTTTATGTTTGAGCAGTATATTTTAAAACCGCACAAGCAGAAAGGGAATAAAGAAATATGGGAGAAAGATAAGAACAGCTTGTGAATGGATGAAAACCCATATGGAATATTAAGACTAACAGGGGTCAATTTGGCAGGATATCGTACCGTAGAGCAGTGGTGGTGTTGCTGCCTAACAACCGCAGAGACCCAGGTTCGATCCTGGTTATGGGTGCCATCTGTACGGAGTTTATACGTTCTCCCCGTGACCTGTGAGGGTTTTCTCCGTGATCTTTGGTTTCCTCCAACACTCCAAAGACGTACAGGTTTGTAGATAAATTGGCTTGGTATAAATATAAATTGTCACTATATGTCACAATTAGGATTGTGTAGGGTAGTGTTAGAGTGCTGGTCGGCATGGACTCAGTGGGCCGAAGGGCCTGTTTCATGCTGTATCTCTAAACTAAACTAAACATATAGATTCCATGTCAATCAATATTAATAACAATATCCTATTGTTGTCTGCTGACTCTTACTGTACACAAATTAGCTCCCATATTTACCACATTACAAGAGCACCGAACAAGAGAATAAAATGCTTTGGGCTCTTTTGAGGTCATAAAAGCATTATATGCCTAAATGTTTTTTGTTCATTCTCTGGAACCTAGCCCAGTTTTTTTTAAGGCAACCCAAAAAAAAACACAAAAAAGGTTCAGTTAGTTTCTCAATTTATTGGACAATTGCTTGGGATAATTAAATTACTGGAATTCAATGCTCAGTGAAATTCTGGCCGAATTTTTCAATACATCAGCATCAGAGATATGTCTTAGTTTATTTTGTCAAAATTGTTGAAACATACATAAAAGTAATGCTTTGAGTCAACGGTCAATGAGTAAGACCACAGTCTTTCTTGCACAATAATGCATTTCTGGCATTGGTAAAATATAATGTGCCTTTGTTCACCCATACAGTGTACTAAACCAAAAATCAAATAAAGACTTTAAACTTTTGAGATACAGTGTAGAAACAGGCACTTCAGCCCACTGAGTCCACACCAACTAGCAATCTCCCTGCCCTAGCATTGTCCTACACACTAGGGAACAATTTTACAATGTTACCAAAGCCAATTAACCTACAAACCTGTGCATCTTTGGAGTATGGGAGGAACCCCGTATCTGGAGAAACCCCACGCTGTCACAGGGAGAACATATAAATTCTGTACAGACAGCAACCAGTAGTCAAGATTGAACCCGGGTCTTTGGCGCTTTAAGGCAGCAACTTGCTTTGCCACTGTGCCACCCTAGGACAATTACAAGAAGTATGCCTGCTGCTCACTTACAGCGCAAGAGACCCAGGTTCAATCGGGTGCTGTCTGTACGGAATATGTTTGTTCTCCCTTAGACCCTGTGATTTTTCCCCGGGTGCTCCAGTTGCCTCCCACACTTCAAAGACATATAGGTTTCGGTAAAAATTATAAATTGTGTCAAGTGTGTTCAGGGTGTTCGCTGGTCAGCGTGGACCCGGTGGACCAAAGGGCCTGATTCCGCACTGTATCTCTAAAAGTTGCAATGTGCATAGATGGGAGATGAGTTTCTGTTCCTCTAGCTTGCATTGAGCTTCATTGGAAGAATGTAGGAAGAGAGGTAAACGTGGTAGTGGGATGGAGAATTAAAATGTTAAACAGCACGATGCTCAAGGTCACCCTTGGAGACTAAATGAGATGCTCCTCAAAATGGTCATCCAATCTTCATTTGTTTTCCTCAGGGCAGAGGAGACTGCAAAGTCAGCATCATTTCCTCCATCCTTGGCTCTACTCTTTCTCCCCTTGTTCAATCCCATCCCACCTGCCTGTAGGGCAACTCTGAACCATCCAGTATTTAACAGTTTCAGTTTCCCATAACTAATCAGCTTTCTTGGATATCCAAGTCTTCTGCACTTCATTCCCATATCAGGACAGTCTGGTGGTGCTTCATTTATTTCTTGGATAGAGGGCCAATGAGACCAACTCCACCACAACCCTCATTTGACATTGAACTACTTAAACCCACTATGAACACGAATTAGCAACCCAACAGCATTATCATTTGGACTTTCCTTGCATTGAATAGCTTCCTCTTTGGTGCCAGGAAACACATTGAATTTCCACAGTACAGTATGTTGATTGGAAATTGATTACGATTTTAATACTTTAAGTCTGATTCTGCTGGAATTATGCCCCAGGTTATATTTAGTCTTTCATTTCACTTGAGAAGTCAGATCGTTCTGAGTCAGCAGCTGGTAGAACTGAGCATCTCCTTTTACTATTTCTGATACATCTCACCACCGCACACATTTTCTCCTGCCTCCATTTCTACAATCCAGTGACTCTCTGGTTCTCTCTTGCACCTCCACCACCCACTCCCCTTCAAACAGCATCTTCCCTGCAACATCAGGACAGCACTTCCCCACTGAGCAGGGATCCTAAATCCCTTCCAGGTGAAGCAGAAATTCCCCTGCACTTCTTGACTGTTTACTGTATCATTATTCGGCACTGAATATGGTCACCTCTTTATCAGAGAAAACAAACACAGATAATGTGATCACTTTGCAGAACACCTCCATTGTCCCAGAAAATGTGACTCTGGCCTTTCAATTGTCTGTCACTATAACTCTCCATCCCATGTTCACTCTGATCTCTCTGTTACAATGAAGCCCAAGGCAAACTGAAGAAACAATCAGTCATCTTTACACATCCAAACACATTACACTTCAGCACTCAAAACTGAATACAATTTCAGATAAGCAATGAATAAACCTTTCTTGAAGGTACACAAAAATGCTGGAGAAACTCAGCGGGTGCAGCAGCATCTATGGAGCGAAGGAAATAGGCAACGTTTCGGGCCGAAACCGTTCTTCAGTCTGAAGAAAGGTTTCAGCCCAAAACGTTGCCTATTTCCTTCGCTCCATTGGTGCTGCTGCACCCGCTGAGTTTCTCCAGCATTTTTGTGTACCTTCCATTTTCCAGCATCTGCAGTTCCTTCTTAAACAATAAACCTTTTTTGTTTGTCTAGAATTGGCTCATACACCTGTATTTCACTTTCTCCATGGGTGCTACCTGACCTTTGAGTATTTCCAGCATTCTCTTTCATTCACTTTTCTAATAACGGCTGCTTTCTGCATCCCACTGCTCCAGAAATGTTTGTTTCAGTCTTCGGCTTCATTCATTTGCCTCTCGCAACACTTCCTCCACTCAAATCAGACACAATTAAAGAGCATTCACTGTCTTACCTTAGCCAACAGCATTTGGCCCACCTGCATGCTCTTGATTTTTCACTATTTTGCAAACATCCCCTTGTCCCTTACACTTTCATTGCAAACTTCAAATGTGTTTGTTTTGTCATTGGCTTGAGACATTAACTCTGTTTATTTCTCTGCAGATGCTGCATAACCTGCTGAGTGTTTTCAGCATTGTTTCCGTTTATTCCATCCTTTAAACCATAAGGACATTATAGGCACTTCACTTTAGCAATACTTCCTATCCTACGTCACTCTTAGGCCACTGATCAATGATATTACCTGATGATTCAGAATGATCTGACCACTGAAGTAGATTGAAAAGCCTACTCTCCTCCTGGGCAGAGTTCTAAAAGAATAGGACTTCCACTTTTGAAACTCCATTTTCTTTGGCTGAGTCATATGCAATCTGTTGCTGAACTGTGCTGTGCTTCCTGACACCAAAGGGGAAGTCCAAGCATGCAAAGAAGAGGGTCCTAAAGATGCTGCCACTAATTCAATGCCAAAAACAGATGCTGAGGGCTTCTTCAAGTGGGAGCAGAACTACAAGGTCAAAAGTATCTGGAGAACATTTAACATCTACATCAGACAATCTCAATTATGTTTGAGCCATAATTAAAAATCACAAGGTCAATGTTCTCTTCTGCACAGATACATTATTTATCCGATTAAGAAAGTCCTTTGTACGAATGTACCTCAGGCATTTAGCGATGTCTAGCAGGTCTCAGCAAAGCCTCACATGATATCCTACTCTGACTCGATATCTCTTTTGTTCGAGCAATACTAATAAAGTCATATTTAGGTCAAGAACTCACAGAACTAAAGACATTTGTTATTAATGATGAACGTAAATCGGTCAATAAATATCAGAATTCTGAATGATCTTACGGATTGTAAATTAATTAAATATAATTTCCTTAAACAATAAATGTTGAATTAATATTTCGTTTTTGATGTATTTGTGATTATAATCCAGAGAAGAAGGTTGTCAAAGGAGTAGAATTAAGCCATTCAGCCCATCAAGTCTGCTCAGCCATTCAATAGACAATAGACAATAGGTGCAGGAGTAGGCCATTCGGCCCTTTGAGCCAGCAACGCCATTCAATGTGATCATGGCTGATCATACCCAATCAGTACCCCGTTCCTGCCTTCTCCCCATATCCCCTGGCTCTGCTATTTTTAAGACCCCTATCTAGCTCCTTCTTGAAAGCATCCGGAGAACCTGCCTCCACCGCCCTCTGAGGCAGAGAATTCCACAGACTCACCACTCTCTGTGAGAAAAAGTGTTTCCTCATCTCCGTTCAAAATGGCTTACTCCTTATTCTTAAACTGTGGCCCCTGGTTCTGGACTCCCCCAACATCGGGAACATGTTTCCTGCCTCGAGCGTGTCCAAGCCCTTAACAATCTTATATGTTTCAATGAGATACCCTCTCATCCTTCTAAACTCCAGTGTACAAGCCCAGCTGCTCCATTCTCTCAGCATATGACAATCCCGCCATCACGGGAATTAACCTTGTAAACCTACTCTGCACTCCCTCAATAGCAAGAATGTCCTTCCTCAAATTAGGGGACCAAAACTGCACACAATACTCCAGGTGTGGTCTCACCAGGGCTCTGTACAACTGCAGAAGGACCTCTTTGCTCCTATATTTGATTCCTCGTGTTATAAAGGCCAACATGCCATTCGCCTTCTTCACTGCCTGCTGTACCTGCCTGCTTACTTTCATAGACCCCCAGATCCTGGTGTACTTCTCCTTTTCCCAACTTGACGCCATTTAGATAGTAATCTGCCTTCCCGTTTTTGCTACCAAAGTGGAAACCTCACAGGATCATGGCTGATCTATCATGGATAGATCATGGCTGATCTATCTCGCCCTCCGAACCCCATTCTTCTGCCTTCTCCCCATAACCTCTGACACCCGCACAGACAGATTTCTCTGTGAACTATTTTTGAAAGCCATTTCGATTTTGCTATGGTTACGTAAGTTGAGTAGTTCAGTTTTATTTGTCTTATGTAGGTTAACACTGGGTCAACGGTACAATGAAATGTGTTTGACAAGACAATGGTTCACCTCAGCAATGATATTACAAGGATAAAATTAAGATTAAAAAAGATAAGATAAAAGTGACATTGGTAGGTAAAAGACAATAATAAATAAAACAATCAACATGTAGGATGTGTTTATGAGTTCAGAAGCCTGATGGCATGATGATAAAAACTGTTCTTAAGTCTGGTGGTGCATGCAGCCCTGCTCCTGTATCGTCTGCCTGATGGTAACAAGGAGAACAGTCTGCATCCTTAGTGGCTGTGGTCCTTGATGATGCTGTGTGCCTTCCGCAAGCACCGCCGGTGGAAAATGTCGTGAATGGCCGTGAGACAGTGATGTGCTGTGCCACCTTCACCACTCTCTGTAGTGATGTGCGACTGTGGGCAGAACAGTTCCCGTACCAGACTGTGATGCAACCCGTCAGCAGACTCTCGATGGTGCAACTGTAGAAGTTTGTGAGGATGCTGGCGTTCATGCCAAACTTCCTCAGTCTTCTCAGGAAAAAGAGCTGCTTGCGGGCTTTCTTTGTTATTGTGCCCGTGTACAGTGTCCAAGAGAGGTCCTCAGTGATGTGCACACCGAGGAACTTGAAGCTGCTGACCCTTTCAACCTCAGCATCACCGATGTGGATGGGGAGGTGTCCACTCCGCTGCTGTCTCCTGTAGTCCACGATCATCTCTTTAGTTTTGCTGACATTGAGAGAGAGGTTATTTTCCTGGCACCAGCTCTTTAGTGGCTTTACCTCCTCTCTATAGGCCATCTCATTGTTGTCTGTGATGAGGCCCAGAATGGTCGTGTCATCAGCAAACTTTAAGATGATGTTGGAGCTGTGCTTAGCAGTACAGTCGTGCGTGAACAGGGAGTACAGGAGAGGACTGAGAACACAGCCCTGTGGTACGCCTGTGTTGAGGATCAGTGAGGAAGAGGTGTGGCTGCCAATTCTCACCACCTGGGGCCTGCCCATCAGGAAGTCAAATATCCAGCCGCAGATGGAAGTCTCAGGTCCAAGATCAAGGAGCTTGGGGACGTGTTTTGAGGGAATGATAGTGTTGAATGCCGAGCTGTAGTTAATGAAGAGCATTTTCACATATGTATTTCCTCTGTCCAGGTGGGTGAGCGCAGTGTGTGTTGTCATGGCGATGGCATCGTCCGTGACCCTGTTTGGTCTATACGCAAACTGAAGAGGGTCCAAGGTGTCAGGGAGAGAGGAGCAGATGTGAGTTTTGACTAGTCGCTCGAAGCACTTCATGATGACTGATGTCAGTGCGACAGGACGTTAGTCATTTAAACTGGAGATTAATCGCTTCTTTGGAACAGGAACAATGATGGATGCTTTGAAGGGGTTGGGAACCACAGACTGACTCAGGGAGAGATTGAAGATGTTGATGAACATCTCTGTCAGTTGATCAGCGCACTCCCTGAGAGCCCGCCCTGGAATTACATCCGGCCCTGGAGCTTTGCGGTCATTGACCTTTTTGAAGGACCGCCTCACGTCTGCTGTTTGTAGGGTCAGTGTGGTAGTGCCCCTGCACACCAGTGGACTCATGGTGGGCGCTGTGTTGTCTGCATCAAACCGGGCGTAAAAGGTGTTAAGCTCGTCCGTGAGCGAACCGGTAGGCTGAACAGTGCTCCTGTTTTTCCCCATTGTAATCCGTGATGCAACATAATCCACTCCACATGCGTCTGGGGTCAGAGCTATGGTGCTATTGAATTGCTATAGTGAAGAATTGCAAAGCATATAATCTCCATTGATAAATATAATATAACCTTGCCGAATAAACCAATATGGCACCATAGCTTTATCTTCCCCATTGGAGAACTGGTTCTTTGTTCTATCAAAGGAACAAAAGTACAAAACTCACCCAATAGTGTTGAAATAAAGAACTGCAGATGCTGTTTAGTACAGAAAAGGACACAAACTGCTGGAGTATCTCAGCGGGTTAGGCAGCATCTCAGGGGAACGGATAGGTGACATTCAAGGTCCAAAGCCTTCTTCAGATTGATTGCTGGGTTGAGGGAGAAACAAGCTGGAAGACGGGAGAGACAAGCAAAGCGTGGCGGGGAATAGGTGGGTGCAGGGGGGTTTATTTGATAGGTAAATGAATGGAACAAAGGACAGAGATAAAAGCAGAAGGTGTGAGACAGGGTTGAAGAGTTGCGAATTACGAAGCTTGAGGGAGGAAAGTAGCGGGAGTCCAGGTGATGGGAGCAAAAAACCAAGAGAAAAAGTCTTCACTGGAAGTTAGAAGGATGAGAGGGCATCTTATAGAAACATATAAAATTCTTAATGGATTGAACAGGCTAGATGCAGGAAAAATGTTCCCCATGTTGGGGGAGTCCAGAACAAGGGGGTCACAGTTTAAGAATAAGGGTTGGGCCATTTAGGACTGAGATCAGGAAAAATAATTTCACCCAGAGAGTTGTGAATCTATGGAATTCTCTGCCACAGAAGGCAGTGGAGGCCAATTCACAGGATGTTTTCAAAAGAGAGTTTGATTTAGCACTTAGGTCTAACTGAATCAAAGGATATGGGGAAAAAGCAGGAAGGGGATACTAATTTTGGATGATCAGCCATGATCATATTTAATGGCGGTGCTGGCTCAAAGGGCCGAATGGACTACTCTTGCACCTATTTTAGATGTTTCTATGATCATCCTGAAAGTATGCATTAAATAGTAATATGTCGGGCATTTGTGTCGACTGGTCCAAGTGCTGTTTACATCTGAACTTCGTGAACACCTCATGATCTGAGAGGTTTAGTATTAGTGTATATTCACATTGAGTAAAGTCAGCAAACAGCTCAATATGACTGTCATCAACTGACATTGTATTTGCACCTCCAAACACTGTTGGCGATGAATGAACTGACTGGGCAGTATATTCAGCCTGAAGAAGGGTCTTGACCCAAAATGTTACCTATTCCTTTCCTCCAGAGATGCTGCCTGACCTGCTGAGTTACTCCAGCATTTTGTGTCTATCTTTGGTTTAAACTAGCATCTGCAGTTCCATCCTACACACTAAGATGTAGAGTTTGACAGGGGAGTGGACATTCTGCTTCTTGGGCATTGCACAGGAAATCATAGACAAATGAATGCAGACAGGAGAGAGGTACTGCAAGCTCAGGGTCCATGGAAGGCCTCCATGGAAGCCTTGCTTTTCAGACTGTTTCCTATTGTTCCCGATCACCCTGAACAGAAGCTTTACAAAAATACATAAAATATGGAGTCATTCTCCTCAGCTTGTGTAAAAACAATTGGAGTCTTGGCAGCTCAAATGATCACTTCAATACAGCACTAAACTGTCCTGCAGCTAAGCCTAACAAAACTCCAATTAAAACACAGCGGCTTCTTCCTCCTACAGCAAGGGTTCCCAACCTGGGGTAAATTACCCCCCAGGGGGTAAATTTCGCCTACCCAGGGGGCAAATTTGTTGATTCTGGATTTGTCCATATTTTTTCTCATTGACTGACTGTGTTTGGTTCTGGTATACTGGTATCTGTTCATCATTAGTTGTTCATGAATAAGTGAAATAACATTGTCATGTGCTATTAAAGTTGCCAGGGGTAAATGCGACGAAAAAGGTTGGGAACCTCTGTTCTACAGTGACCTGATTATCTGATGCTGGCTGACAGCAGCAGAGCAGGTCAGCTATCAAATGAGTTCAAGAAGGAACTGCAGATGCTGGAAAAATCGAAGGTACACAAAAATGCTGGAGAAACTCAGCGGGTGCAGCAGCATCTATGGAGCGAAGGAAATAGGCAACGTTTCGGGCCCAAAACGTTGCCTATTTCCTTCGCTTCATAGATGCTGCTGCACTCGCTGAGTTTCTCCAGCATTTTTGTGTACCAGCTATCAAATGAGCATGGCCCAAGGATTAATGTCACCACTGTGTCATCCACATACT
The DNA here is from genome assembly GCF_028641065.1 of Leucoraja erinaceus. Taxonomy (NCBI): domain Eukaryota; kingdom Metazoa; phylum Chordata; class Chondrichthyes; order Rajiformes; family Rajidae; genus Leucoraja; species Leucoraja erinaceus. The sequence continues at coordinate 58,991,414 of NC_073384.1, read as the reverse complement.
GTACATCAAACTGACAGTGCAACACAATCCAGTACTACAAACAACCATAATATATCACAGCCATAATTTACAAAGGAAATGATGCACAAATCCCTCTAAAAAGATTTTTTTAAAAGAACAAACATTTAAGTCAACAATTTTAACTGAGATCAACTCACCCACTTAAAGAATGCCCCGATCAGGTGCGTATTTCATTATTTTAGACTTCTCGCGATACTGCGTGGAAACAGGCCCTTCGGCCCACCGAGTCCGCAGTGACCAGCGATCACCCTGTACACTAGCACTATCCTACACAATCGGGACAATTGACAAATTTTACCGAAGCCTAGTAACCTACAAACCTGTATGCCTTTAGAGTGTAGGAGGAAACCGGAGCACCGAAGAAAACCCAGGCAGTCACAGAGAGAACATGCAAACTCCATAGAGACAGCACCCATAGTCAGGATCAAATTTATGTCCCTGGTGATGTAAAGCAGTAACTCTACCACTGTGCCCCTGTGCTGCCCCTAATTATCTAGTACAAAAATTGTGTAGTCCTTCTTATAATCTCAGTAATATTAAAGACTTTATATGACAAGAATATTGTCTAAATGTTATCCCTAATTGTTGGTAAACTATATCAGTTAGTTGGTTAAGATTGGCTTCATCATACTAAATTGTTATTTAGTTGATAGTTTGGAATATTAGCAATTGCCTGTGGTGTTATGAGACGTATTATAGGGGCCAAAATGTGGAACAAGGGCTTTCATTGTCACAACGCAGGTCATATAATGGGTAAGCACCAGATATTAGGCAAAAATAGCAAACCTGTGATCGAGGGTTAAGAAGGGCTAGTTAGCATTGAATCTGGATGAATGACTGGTGCAGATCCAAAATTTGAAACATCACCCATGGCTTTAAGGATAAAGCATTGTTTTTCTCCTGGCCATTAGACTTGGATATCAAATGTTGATACAAATATCCATCAAAGGTGAGAAAAGGCTTTTGGCACATTGGCCTTCATCAGTCAGAGCATGGGTATAGAAGTTGGGAGGTCATGTTGCAGTTGTGTAAGACGTTGGTGAAGCTGCATTTGGAGCATTATGTTCAGTTTTGGGTACCATGTTATAGGAAAGATGTTGTCAAGCTTGAAAGGGTGTAGAGAAGATTTACGAAGATATTGCCAGGACTAGAGGGCCTGAGCTATAGGGAGAGGTTGAGCAGGCTAGGTCTCTATTCTTTGGAGTGCAGGAGGATGAGGGGTGATCTTATAGTGGTGTATAAAATCATCAGCAGAATAGATCGGATAGACGCACAGAGTAGGGGAATTGGGAACCAGAGGACATGGGTTTAAGGTGAAGGGAGAAAGATTTAGTAGGAATCTGATGGGTAAAGGGCCTGTCCCACTTGGGCGACCTAATTGGCGAGTTTAGAAGCTTTAGGAGAGTTTGAAAAAATGTAATGTTGAAGACCTCCTTCGACCTCCTTCGACTATGTTGAAGACTAGCTTCGACTACCTCCGACTAGCTACGACTGACTTCGGGAAAATTGGACACCGATAGTGGAGAGTGAAGACGACCTCCTTCGATCTCCTTCGACCTCCCTTCGACTATGTTGAAGACTGTCTATGACTACCTTCGACTACCCTCGATTACCTACGACTAACATGCCGACCTACTACAACCTACTACGACTAAACCTAGGAGTAAAAAAAGTATAGATTTTTTTCCATGGCGACCTTTTTTTACTCAAGGGCATTTTTCAACTTGTAGATGGGACATGTTGGCCAGTGTGGGCAAGTTGGGCTGAAGGGCCTGTTTCCACGCTGTAAGACTCTATGAATCTAAGACTAGGACTCTATTGGATGGAGAAGGGTTTTGGCCCGAAACGTCGCCTATTTCCTTCGCTCCATAGATGCTGCTGCACCCGCTGAGTTTCTCCAGCATTTTTGTGTACCTTCGATCTTCCAGCATCTGCAGTTCCTTCTCGAACACTCTATTGGATGGTTTAGTTTGATTTCATAGCACGCACAGCAGGAATTGTTTTCAAGAGTCAATGAAAACTGACCCTAAATTAGCCATCTTACCGCAGAGAGCTAATGGAGAAATTGCAACTGCTAAACCAGAGGAACAGCAACTGCATTAGTGGGTGAGGATTAATCAAAATTAATTGTGACACTTAACATATTTTCAAAAGAAAATAATTATTTGGTTCTTTTACATCCAATTAATTTTCAGACATGTTAATTGCAGTTAAATCAAAATGATGATTATTCCATCATGGGCTTCGTAATAATGTAAAAACGAGACAGATCGTTGGTGGTAATAAATGGGTAACAATGAAAGGTCTAAGTCAGGGAGCGGCAGCAGGAAAAATCTGTGATAACTTGAAATGTAGATAGTAATCTTAGGAGCAAGTAGTTCACTCTGTTTACTGTGCTCTAGGGAGATTCTAAATGATTAATTGGAGTTCATAAAAACAAGTGTGCCCAGGTTGATTTGCGATTATGCTATAGTATTTAACAGTTAATAGTCAATCAGCAGCTCATCTTATTGCATTTCAGGGCAATAACAATCAGAAGTGATATGAAACCATTTCACCTTTTTGCCTAAATGAAACAAAATAGTAAGATTAAACAAGAACTTACCAGTTCGAAGTTTGATCGTTATTTTATGAGGAGTACGTTGAGGGAATACGTGAAGAACCCCGCCAGGACGCATGCGTGTCATTCTTCAAAGCAGCGGCGTGAAATCACAGATAACTGTAATGACTTAAACATAGTAAGATTAGAGAAGAAATACCAGTTGAGTATATGATCATGGGTGGGAGCGGAGGGCACGTATTCCCTCAACGTACTCCTCATAAAATAACGATCAAACTTCGAGCTGGTAAGTTCTCGTTTAATCTTACTATTTTACTTCGGAGTCACGTGAGTGACTACGTGAAGATTTCAAAGCTCTGTGATTTCATGCCGTGGAAACGAGTCCATGCATCACATCTGCTTTATGACTGTAGGAGGAATTGTGTCAACATATTTTAGACATGATTCCGACATTGAAATCCATGAATTGATTAACACAAATTATAGCCCCTATTTATGGGGTAATTAAATTACAGAACTTAAATTGTTTCTGCAAATGTTCCAGGTTTAATGACTGGTTTATGATAAAATAGTTGGAATGGTTTTCCCCTGCCATCCTGCTGCCTTGAGGATTTGGTCCATTGATACATCCAACTGCATAGCTGCCGATGTAGCTGCAGCCCTGGTGGAATGAGATTTAAAAATATTACTATCCATCCCAGCCTGTATTAGAACCTGTTTCAGCCATCTTGAGATGGTCTGGACCGTCACTCTTTTGTGTGGTTGCTTATGGCTGACTAAAAGTGCCTTCTCATTGCCTCTGATGATTTTCGTGTTCTCCATGTATAACGACAAATGTCTTACTATACAGAGACGATCATCTGTTGGGTAAGACCTAAATTCTATATTGAGGCCTGCTGATCCCTGTCTGTTCTGCTTTACTAATTCATAAATATGAAACGTAATATTTTCAGATGAAGAAGTCATGTTGTCCAGTCTTAATTTATGTAATGACTGTACCCTTTGTGCCATGACCAATGCCATTAGCATGACTGTTTTTAATGTCAGTCTATGTAGGGACAGAGCTGTTGCTGGAGACCAATTCCTGAGCATCTTCAGGACAATACTCACATCCCATATTTGGGAGTACCTGGTTCTTGGGGGATTGGTATTAAAAATTCCCCTCATAAGTTTTGTTACCAGTGGGTGAGTCCCAACAGAGTGACACTCTGTTCCTTGCCATAGATAAGTTGATAAGGCACTTCTGGCGCAGTTGATGGCACTATAACTGAGCCCCTCATCATAATGGAGGCCTGCCAGGTATTCCAGAACAGACGGGATGTTCATATCTCTGTAGGTGATGCTGTTTTTGTGACAATACATCTCCCACTTCCTGATATAGACCAGATACTGTTTTTTGGTGGACTGTCTGTGGCCCGCCGAAATCATGTGCACTATTCGGTCCGTCAGTCCCAGCTGTGGTAGTGGTATTTTTAAACTCTACAAATTAATAAATTCAAATAGTTATGGCATGGGTGGCTATCCCTTGTTACGGGATGAACCAATAAGTCTGGTCTATTTGAGATGGTGATACATGGTTCTAATACCATGTTCAGTATCACTGGGAATCGGGTACTACCAAAATACCAGACGCAGAGTCTTGCTGTATTTTCCTTAATACCCGACTGATGAGGCAGAAAGGAGGGAATGCATAAATAAACAATCCCCCCCCCCCCCCCCGATATCTGGTGTTCCATATTTTTGCTGTAATATCAGCAAATACTATTTTGTTCAACATCCATTCGGTGTTTTCATTAAATTTGCGTGACCTGGTGTCTGTCACTAAATTTAGTCTCCCTGGTAGGTAGGTAAGTGGCTGATATCCAAATACCTCTTTGGATGCCAAATTGAGTTAGCCAGATTGTCACATGATATCGATTTGTTTCCACCCATGTGGTTAATGTATGCTACCACGGTGGTATTGTCTATTTGTAGTCGAACATGCTGGTGATATGACCCAGTACAATATGACTTTAGGCCATGGAATGCACCCAACATTTCCAAGTAGTTTATGCCCAGTGTGAGTAAGAAAGATGCCTCCTGTGCAGTCCATCTCCCTCCACAGCTGGTGATGGTATTGGTGGCTCCCCACCCAAGTGCACTGGCATCAGATTGTAGTACCATGGAAGGGTTACTGACAATGATTGGGTTTGAACAAAGCCAAATGTTGTCTATCCACCATATTAGTTCCGTTTTGGCTTGGATTGGTAGTCTCATAGGTCTGTCAAAGTGACCTGCATTAATTTTGAGCGCTTGTATTTTTGCTCTCTGTAAGTTTTGGTAATGTAAAGGTCCAAATTGTGTAGCTGGGAAAGCAGCCACTATTTTACCAATTACTTTTGCTACCAATCTGATAGATGGTTTTCTGATGTCAATGAGGTTATTGCAAGCCTCTATTAAATCTCTAGCCTTTCCCTTAGGTAGTGTCACCGTCATGTGAACTGAGTCAATGGTGAACCCCAAATAGTCCATAGTGGTGAACGGCATTAGTTTAGATTTAACTGGATGGATGATAAATCCCAGTTTTTCAAATAGCTGTTTTGTGGCTGTTACAGTCTGTATAGCCAATTCCAAAGTTTTGCCCACAATGAGTATGTCATCTAAATATGCCATAACCATGTGTTTCCGTTTCCGTAGAAATGCTAGGGCTGGTTTTAAAATTTTTGTGAACAGCCTGGGGCTGATGATAGCTCATTTGGCAGTGCTTTATACTGCCAGAGTTGTCCCATCCAGTTGAATTTAAGTAACATCTGTGGTCACCTTGTATAGGCACTGTATAGTAAGCAACTTTTAAATGGATGCTGGCCATGAAGTAACCTTTGGAAATTAATTGTTTAGCAGTAACAAAGGTTTCCATTTTAAAGTGAATATATTGTACAAATGTATTCAATTTTGTTAGATCGATGATGATGCGACAACCACCATCTTTTTAGATTTTGGTAAAAATATTGGACACAAATTCTAATGGTTCGTGTTGTGTTATCTCAATTACAACTTTTATGTAAAGCCGCTCCAGTTCTGCTTGTGCCTCTGATTTTTCTTTATCAGAGAGCACGAACACTTGGTTCGGTATATGTTGAACTGGAGGGCTGTACTTGTGTATAAACTCTATTGTATATCCTTGCATACTGCTTAAGATGTAAGTATCGGTTGTAAATATGTTCCATGCATTCAAAAACCAGTGTAGTCTCCCCCCAACCTCCATGCTCTCCATATTTTTTAGGGAACCAGACCCACCTACCTCCATTGTTACCAGTGGCAGGTTTACTTATTTTTGTAGTTTTTCCGCTGTTGTTGTTGCGCTGGTGCCTGGTTTTTCGGTTTGGTTGGCGTTGGGGTTCCCCGCATCTTCCAAGAAGGCTGGCCTGGGCCATGGCCTAAAAAAGACTCATGTTTGAAATACCGGGCCTTCGAGCTTTCACCAGTTCTGCTGGTGGGTGCGTAGGGATGCTGTCTTTGGCTGTAGTGGGTTTTTGTTGGTGTTCCTTTTATTAATCCCAAGGTTTTGGCTTCCTCATCGAGCTCTTTTACCTGCTTCGATAGGTTGCCTCCAAACAAGAGTACAGGTGGTTTTGAGGTCCCAGGTTTGCACAGTCCCGCGAACTTTGGGTTCAGTGCGGGTTGAATGGAACTTTTCCTGATGTTATTTATTTCATGCTGGGTGTTGCAGAATAGTGCCAGTGCATCTTGTTGATCCTGGGACATGTCCCTGTCGTCCACTGTATGGGCAAATGCGGTCAGTACTTTCAGTACTTTTTGCAATTTTACATTCATGCTCCTGACTCCTGTTCCAATGTGTTTCCATATACAGTTGTTAACTATTGGAACGTTCAGAGATATGCAATTGCCAGGTGTCTTCCTGTGGTGTCCAGTACAGCCTGCTCTTGTAACTGGTTTAGAGACATGTAGTCTATACTGGCAGCAAGCTTTGGCTCCAGATTTTGTCCAGTCTGTTCTGGCTGTATAAAATTGGCCACCATGTCCAGTAGGTTTTCTCGTTCCTGCACCCCTTGCACACTTGTCTTTCTTTCTGCGGACCCCTCTTCCAGGTCAGCCCAGAACTGACCCGCAGTGCTCCCCTCCGATGAGGTAGAAGCACTGTGCAGCCCTTGAAAAGGTACTGCTGTGGGTTTATCATAGGGCCCACAGTGACCCGACTCCATATCCCGGAGTCTGTCACGTTGGAGCAAATGCTCCATACACCGCTCCATTCGGCTCTAGCGCTCTCGGTCGCTGGCCGCCCGCGGTGGTTCAAAGTCAGACTGCTCTGAGTCCACGACCTTATTAGCTTTGTGTCTAGCCTTGCCGCCCTGCCGCGTGAATTTGGCCGGTGCGGAGGCGACATCGGGCACAGCTGATCCCACTACGGGTGATCCAAGTGCCGTTAGCTGCTGCTGCTGGCTTCCCACTACTCCGCGGTCCTTCCTCCCCAGCTTTGTCGCAGCCCTTGTCTTCTTTGTTTTCTCCATTTTCCTACCTGTAGTTGGAAATGGGAACAAAAAAGACTGCAGAGTAAACACTTACCTGCAATTAGCGGCTTTTAAACTGCTGCCGCGGGGGAACGTCCTTCCACCGCGTCTGACGTTTCGCAATGCGTGTAGCGATATGACACACATGCGTCCTGGTGGGGTTCTTCACGTAGTCACTCACGTGACTCCGAAGTAAAATTGGCTTGGTGTATGTGTAAATTGTCCCTAGTGTGTGCAGGACAGCGTTAATCTGCAGGGATCACTGGTCGGTGCTGTCTCGGTGGGCCCAAGGACCTGTTTCCACGCTGTATCTCTAAACTAAACTAAATTAGCCTTCTCAACAAAACATAAGGCCTCACAAGTCTCTCCGTTGACGTTATTTAGCCGATGAGATACCTTTTGCAGTTGTAATTTACCAGTACCATTTATTCGTTTAGCTTGATGTCATCTGAGCCACTCAATTGTTCCCTCGACATGTTCCATTTCCTTTCTAAAATATAAAAGTTATGCTAACTATCTGACAGTCATCTGGCGCAACATATTTTTCTAATGAATTATTATATAATTGTAGTAAAACCTCCATATACTTCTCCTAGATTATTTTAAAAGTACATAAATGAAAAACATTTGCATCAGGGATTTTAACTTCTTTCAGTTTGATTAATTTATTGTTATCCTTAGATGTGCATGTGAGCTATAAATAGAGCTATGTCAACTGCTACACTGAACCATTCTGCTTTCCTCTTTTATTATTCCTAGTTGGGTTGGTAAACGGAAGTGTTACAGCTCATTATTTGCTAAGATTGCAGGTTGGCTCAGTATCATGAAATGGCTGAATATATTGGATAGAGCAATGGTTATGGAAACTGACTAGGGCCCTCTAGTCCAGCTGTAATACCACCATCTGCCCAGCAATGCAAAGAACTACCCGGGCATGTTTTTTTCCATGTATCCAATCTACCTCATTCTTGCTTAACAAATGCTCTCAGTCATCGGCAATGTGAAGGAAGGATAGTAACAGTGCTACCAACTGGGGGGACCTCATTGAAACATACCAAATAGTGAATGGCTTGGATAGAGTGGATGTGGAGAGAATGGCTCCATTAGTGGGAGAGTCCAGGACTAGAGGTCACAGCCTCAGAATTAAAGGACATTCCTTTAGGAAGGAGACGAGGAGGAATTACTTTAGTCAGGGGGTGGTGAATCTGTGGAATTCTTTGCCACAGAAGGCTGTGGAGGCTGTCAATTGATATTTTTAAGGCAGAGATGGATAGATTCTTGATTAGTATGGGTGTCAAGGGATATGGGGAGAAGGCAGGAAAATGGGGTTAGGTGGAAGAGATAGATCAACCATGATTGAATGGCAGATTAGACTTGATAGGCTGAATGGTCTAATTCTGCTCCCATCACTTCTGACCTTATACCTTATGTTGCTTACTCAAAAATAACCTACCCATTTCACTGATGGACACTAAAAGCTGGAGTAACTTAGCGGGACAGGCAGCCTCTCTGGAGAAAAGGATTGGGTGACGTTTCGGGTCGAGGCCCTTCTTCCTTCCTACTCATTTCACTGATGCTCATTTTGACCTCAGAAGAATTGCTTGACTTCTGGAATGGACTAAAGTGAATTTGAGGGGGTCAGGTAATAGAGGCTGCTCTTGACATCAAGGATTTTTTTGCAAAAGTGGAATCACAAAACCCTGGTATAACTGATGTCTTTGAAAATAGGTTTTCCATTAGCTGGAGACACAAGCTCATAGATAAATGATTCTAGTTGTAGGACAGCAATCATTTCAGTCCCAGAATATCACTGCAAAAGTTCCCCAGTGTAGCATCCTAGGCCCAGTCATCTTCAGTTGCTTTAAAAATACATTCCTCCTTCGTAAACGAAGATAGACACAAAAAGCTGGAGTAACTCAGCGGGACAGGCAGCATCTCTGGAGAGAAGGAATGGGTGACATTTGGGGTTGAGACTAGTTAGGAAAAAGAGAAAAGAGAGATATAGACAATGATGTAGAGAGATAAAAAACAATGAATGAAAGATACGCAAAAAAAGTAACTCCGGTATTGCCTCTCTCTCTATCCCTCCCCCACACAAGTCACTCCAGCTTCTTGTTTTCACCTGTAGAGGTCCTCCTTCGTAACATCAGGAGTAAGGATATTTGCTGATTTTTTCCACGTTCGATTCCATTCACATCTCTTCAGCAAAATGAAATCAATGAAACAGCAAATGTTGGAAATTGAAATAAAACAGACAATGATGCATACACCTAGCATGTCAGGCACCCGCCATGGAAAAAGTAACAGTTAATGTTTCAGGCCGAAGACCCTCCATCGGAACCAAAAAAGAGCTTCTCTTTTCAGTCACGACGAAGGGTCTTTGATCTAAAATATTCCTGCCGTTGTTATCCAAAGGTGCAGATGACCTAGTGATTTTTTTTCCCCCGTGTTTTCTGTTTTCAGCAGGTGGAGCAGACTGTGTCTGGATCAGACCCAGCTGGATCTCGAAATCATTCAACATCTGTTGATAGGCTGCACTGTTACACGACAATGTAACAACTGCGCCTCATAAGTGCAAGTGATAACATCTTCATCAAGAAGGCATTGAATCTCCTCGCTTTGGCATTAAAGACGCCACTGTGACCATCGACCCCTGTTAACAACTAGCGGCCACAAAATTCACGGACAGTCATATCAACAAGTGTGGCCACAGAAGCAGAATCGGTATTCTGCCATAGGTTGCTCACCTCATACTGTGATTCTGCAACGCATTTCCACCAGTTTACAAAGCACAACAGAGCTAATGGAGTACAGAAGCTCAGCACCATCCAGGACAAGGTAGTCTGTTCAATTGGGAGCTCATCCATCATCCTGAATATTATTTTCTTCACCACAGTCAAAGCACAGTTACACCACGTGGCACAATGTCTCAGCTGCTAGAGCTGCTGCCCCACAGCACCACAGAACCAGCTTCAATAATGCATTTCGTTGTCTCTGTACTGTACACTGACAATGACAATTAAAATTGAATCTGAATCTGAATCTGAATTTGAATCAATCATGACCTGGGATGCTGTCTGATTGCAGTTTGCACGCTTTCCCTGTGAGAGCATGGGTTTTCTCCAGGTTTCTTCCCACTTCCCAAAGACATGCGGCTTTGTATGTTGATTGGCCTCTATAAAAAGCCCCTAGTGTTTTTGAGGAATGGATGCAAAAATGGCCTAAGATTGAACTAGTGTGATGGTCAGCTCGGACTCTTTGGACCACAGGGCTGCATTTTTCAATCAAAACTATTTATAAAATGCACTAAAATAAATCATCAAGATTTCTTCGAAAACACCTTCCAAACCTGCTCTGTCGAAGGACAAGGGGAGCTGGCACATGGGAAGAAAACACTTTCAAATTTAAGTCATGCAACTTCCTACCTCAAAGCTGGATTATTCCCAAAGGTACCTTTGGATTAGCATATTGAATTTAACATATTGAAAAAACGCCGCGACTTAGCTAAGGCCTCGAGTATGCGGAGACCACTCACAAGCATGAAGGAGAGTTACGAAGACCTCCTAATACCTCGTGTCGACCATGCTGCGAGTATGAGTTGAAGGCAAACTCACCAGAACTCGTGGATTAGGTTGCCCAAGTGGGACAGGCCCTTTACCCATCAAAAATATGTCAATTTCAGCCTTAAAAATATCCATTGACACGGCCTCCACATCAGTCTATGGCAACAAATTCCACAGATTCACCTCCCTCTGACTAAAAAAAAATCATCCACATCTCACAGCGCATCAAATGCTTATCATCTGTATCAGACTCAGCAGTTTCTAATGTGTACAGTGTTTGGTACATAAGTGAGGCTTATAGGACCAAGTGGCCCACCTTTAATAGTGCATTGCCATTCCTTTCCTTCCATTTCACTGGGCCCGGTGCTAAGTCCACAGAGGAAGCCATGCTACTGACTAGGAATCTAGATTTACTTTCCCAGTGTACAGATACTTGAGATCATAGCATGCCAGCATCCTAGTTATCTTGAACTGAGGAAAATGCACGTTTTCTCAACAAGTCTTGGAGTTGACTCATATATTAATTTTTAGTCATTGATCGAAACCGATGAGCTCGAGTTATGACAAAAAAAGTTCCAGTGTAAACATTAAAAAAAGCATCTGAATATTGCAGAAGTATAAAATTTTTGTACTGGTGAGACTAAAAGTTAAATTAAACCCCTACCTCATTGTGAAACTAGCAGTCTCTGTTCATCGTGTTTCTCACTGCTGACTACAAACCACAATAGATTTTTATTTAGCAGCTTGGAAAGTTGGAGCAGTAAAAGTTGTTTACCACTGTATTTCTCACAACTTTGGCGAATCTATGCATGGCATTCCGCGTTTATCAAAAACCTATCTAATATCATATTGGCTGGAATCAGCATTAGACCTTTGTGAGTTATGCCCCTGTCCCACTTAGGAAACCTAAACGGAAACCTCTGGAGAGTTTGCGCCCCACCCAAGGTTTCCGTGCGGTTCCCGGAGGTTGCAGGTAGTTGCCGGAGGTTGCAGGTGGTGGAAGCAGGTAGGGAGACTGACAAAAACCTCCGGGAACCGCACAGAAACCTTGGGTGGGGCGCAAAGTCTCCAGAGGTTTCCGTTCAGGCTTCCTAAGTGGGACAGGGGCATAAGAAGCCCAGGGCCAATTTAAGGACCTCCTTGAGAAATAGGTTTGCCTGAACACAGGGGGGCATAACTCTGACCATTTGATGGCATAGATTTGGTCATCACATAAAAGGTAAGCAAAACTGTGGAGCCAGGATGAATAGATTTATGAGGCAGATTTCTCCAAATACTGACATATAAATTTGGTTCATGTGCACAATGTCCAGGTAGCCAAATCCTGTGTCAAAAACAGCTCCAAATTCAATTTGGAATACTGACATACAATCTTCATTCATGTGTACAATGTCTAGATTTAGAGATACTTTAGACTTTATAAACCGAACCTTCGGCCCACCGAGTTTGCACCAACTAATGATCAGTTCATTAGAACTATCCTACACACTTGGGACAATTTACAATTTACAATTTTACCAAAGCCAATTATCCTACAGGCCTGTAAGTCTTTGGAGTGTGGGAGGAAACCAGAGCACCCGGAGAAAATCTAAACGGTCACAGGGAGAATGCACAAACTCTGTACAGACAGCAGGATTGAACCCAAGTCCCTGGCGCTGTAAGGCAACAACTCTACTGCTGCTCTGTTTTGCCACTGAGAGAGCCAAATCATGTGTTAACAGCTTCAAATATAGTCTGAAATACTGGCATAATCTTGGTTCATGTGCATATTACCCAAACAGACCAAACCTTGTGTCAAAAACAGACCTTATTTGAAGGGATTGGTTGTGTACTTTTAAGAGAGAGAGAAATTCATTCTTGGGCACTAGCACTAAATATTGTGCAAGAATATCAGCTGCCTACTGTATCCATGTCCACACATTTGGCTTCAATGAATCAAGTGAAGCCAATGGAACTGAATGCACAGGTGTGAATAAGACTGGCAGCTGATAGTCACACTCCACTTTGTGTTAGCGATTGAGGATTGTCATCTCATCCAGTATTCCCAATGTGAGGTAAAATATATACATAGAAACATAGAAACATAGAAAATAGGTGCAAGGAGTAGGCCATTCGGCCCTTCGAGCCTGCACCGCCATTCAATATGATCATGACTGATCATCCAACTCAGTATCCTGTACCTGCCTTCTCTCCATACCCCCTGATCCCTTTAGCCACAAGGGACACATCTAACTTCCTCTTAAATATAGCCAATGAACTGGCCTCAACTACCTTCTGTGGCAGAGAATTCCAGAGATTCACCACTCTCTGTGTAAAAAATGTTTTCCTCATCCGGTCCGTAAAGATTTCCCCCTTATCCTTAAACTGTGACCCCTTGTTCTGGACTTCCCCAACATCGGGAACAATCTTCCTGCATCTAGCCTGTCCAACCCCTTAAGAATTTTGTAAGTTTCTATAAGATCCCCCCTCAATCTTCTAAATTCTAGCGAGTACAAACCGAGTCTATCCAGTCTTTCGTCATATGAAAGTCCTGACATCCCAGGAATCAGTCTGGTGAATCTTCTCTGTACTCCCTCTACGGCAAGAATGTCTTTCCTCAGATTAGGATACCAAAACTGTACGCAATACTCCAGGTGTGGTCTCACCAAGACCCTGTACAAATGCAGTAGAACCTCCCTGCTCCTATACTCAAATCCTTTTGCTATGAATGCTAACATACCATTCGCCTTCTTCACTGCCTGCTGCACCTGCATGCCTACTTTTAATGACTCGTGTACCATGACACCCAGGTCTCGTTGCATCTCCCCTTTTCCTAATCGGCCACCATTCAGATAATAGTCTACTTTCCTATTTTTACCACCAAAGTGGATAACCTCACATTTATCCACATTATACTGCATTTGCCCACTCACCCAGCCTATCCAAGTCACCTTGCAGCCTCCTAGTATCCTCCTCACAGCTAACACTGCCCCCCAGCTTCGTGTTAACTGCAAACTTGGAGATGTTGCATTCAATTCCCTCGTCCAAATCATTAATATATATCGTAAATAGCTGGGGTCCCAGCACTGAGCCTTGAGGTACCCCACTAGTCACTGCCTGCCATTGTGAAAAGGACCCGTTTACTCCTACTCTTTGCTTCTTGTCTGCCAGCCAGTTCTCTATCCACATCAATACTGAACCCCCAATACCGTGTGCTTTAAGTTTGTATACTAATCTCCTATGTGGGACCTTGGCGAAAGCCTTCTGAATGTCCAGATATAACACATCCACTGGTTCTCCCTTATCCACTCTACTAGTTACATCCTCGAAAAATTCTATAAGATTCGTCAGACATGATTTACCTTTCATAAATCCATGTTGACTTTGTCCAATGATTTCACCACTTTCCAAATGTGCTGCTATCCCATCTTTAATAACTGATTCTAACAGTTTCCCCACTACTGACGTTAGACTAACTGGTCTGTAATTCCCCGATTTCTCTCTCCCTCCCTTTTTAAAAACATACGGAACACATTTATCTATATTACTAAAATTAAGATCTTTTGACCGCCTTTGACTTACTGCGATGTGATTTCCGAGAGAACGCCGCCACTTACGGCCATCATTTTTTGGCCATCTCGCTCAGACCAGAGGACTTTTCCCATCAATGAAAAATAAGATATTAATGTTTTTATAAAATTCACCATTCTCTCTGTTGCCCCTGCTGGCGGCAGAGGGGAGGGACTATAAAACCTCATTCAGTCTCTGCCAGACGGAGGAAGCGAGAGGGTCACGGCTCTTTGAGCTGGGAATAACACTGAACGCATGTCTACTACATGGTGAATACTCGGGATGTGGTTTTCAGCAAATATGTTTGTTGTTTGCAAAGTGTTTGCCCAATTGGCTTTTTGGCTTTTTAAAGGGCTTTCAGCAAATGAGTAATGGCTTGTTTTTGTCCAATTGGGTTGGCTTTTAAAGGGCTTGCTTGCAACAGTTTTTGGATGGATAAAGCGTGAATAAACATTTTATTAGATCAGGGCTGTGTTTAATTTCAAAATTAGCGCTCATTCTGTGATTTTCGCTTAGTTGCAAGATGGCGCTGATGACATCCAGTTAGCGGCACGCTGGCGTTGAGTGCGTCATTTCTGGTTCGTGGCAAGAAGCGAGAGGGTGACGTCAAGATGGCACCAAGTGCAGGTGCCATTGAATAATTCAAGAGAGCTGCTCTGTCTATGGTGAGAGTGTTTGTTGGACGTATTTAAAGCATTTTTGCTTCAGCACCAGCAGCCTTTACAGGAGGCTTTAAACATTTGTTTTACACACCGTATATTCAACATGTTCTGAAGTTACTTGGCATTTTAGTATTGGGTGGGTGTGTGTGTGTGTCTGTGTGTGTGTGCGTGCATGAGTCTGTGTGTGAATGACAAGGAGCAGAGTGAGGGGGGGTGGTGAACGGAGGGGTGACTGAGTGAACTGCCAGCGTACCAGGCGTGAGTGACTGCACTGCCAGCCCACGAGCCGTGAGTAAGAGAACCGCCAGCCCACCAGCCTTAAGTGACTGAACTGCCAGCCCAATAATCTATTCAGTCCACCCTCACCCCCTTTCTCTCTCAGTCTTTCACCCGTTTTGGGCTGAATTTCTGGCAGTTTCTCAGCTGCCGGCCTGCCAGGTCCAAGTGACTGTACTACCAGGTCTCAGTGACTGAGCTGCCAGCCCAAGAATCCATTCGGCCCCCAATGCCTATACTAGCCCTCTGGAAACCAGTACCTTCGGCCCACAACACCCATACTAGCGACAACAGAAAGCGCCCCCCCCCCCCACTGACGAGCAATAATGGAATTGGTGGAGAGGTAGAATATTGCGTTGGGTGACCAGCCCTCCCATGTGGTGCTGGGACCAACATGTCCCACTTAGTCTAGTAACCACTAAGGGTTTTACTTCTGCGCCGTTTATTTTTTTAACTTTTTATATTTTATTATTTAAGTACTCATATTGATATTGTTATTACCTTTTAAATCAATCAGGCAGAAGTTTGTTAGTCAATGCGCCTGAATTAATGTGCACAATCCATTAATTCTTTATCACAAACCTTCAGACAAAACCAAGCGCGTGTTCTCCCAAGTGATCTATGAAATGAAAAACAAGCATTATGTCATCACGTATCATGTTAGCTTTTCTCATAGTAAATGGTCTAAACAGAAGCAGGAACAAATCATCGTATCTGTTGACTAATGCTCCATTAATACATTCGAACCATAGATCTTCCTGATCCACTAACTACCTCTGCTTTCTGCATCTAATGAAGGAGAACTCACTCATCCATTTCAAACGCTCATTATTTTCTAGTTTCCCGTTTTTATCTCTCCCAGTTGGCTTGAAGTACAAATTTGTAATTGATCGTATCAAACAACCAGGATCCCTGAGGCTTTGCCGTGTTAAGTTTATTTTCATTGCAGCAATGTCAAATGTAGCTGACTCTTAAATACTGTCTGAAATGGCCTGTCAAGCCAAGCATTATAGCATCATAGAGGCGCACAGTATGAAAACAGCCCCTTCAGCCTAACTTGTCCATGCCAGCTTCATACTGTTGTCCCATTTGTCTGCATAGCCTCCTTAACCCTTCCTATCCATATGTTTATCCATTGTCTTTTAAAAGTCTCAATGGTATCCACTTCTATAGCTTCCGCTGGAAGTTCATTTAAGACACAGATTTCCCTGTGAGAAAAAGGTCGTCCTTGAGGTCCCTCTTAATCTCTCCCCTTTCTCCTTAAGTCTGTGCCCTCTAGTTTTAGAACACTCTACCCTGGAAAAAAGACTGAGCTTTCACTTTATCCATGTTTCTCATGATCTTGTACACCTCAGTGAGATGATCCCTCAGCCAACTTTCCTCCAAAGAAAACAATTCCTAGTATATCAAATTTCTTCCTTAACACAAGCCTGCAGCCCAGGTAACATCCTGGTGCTTCTCTTCTGAACTCTTTCCAAATTAATGACATTCTTCCTATGACTGCACGGGCAGTGCGGTAGCGTAGAGGTAGAGGTATTGCCTTACAGCACCAGAGACCTGGATCGATCCTGACTACGGGTGCTTGTCTTTAAAGAGATTGCATGTTCTTCCCGTGCCTACGGGGTTTTTTTTCCGAGATCTTTTTTCCTCATCCAAAGACGTACAGATTTGTAGGTTAATTGGCTTGGTATAAATGTAAAAAATTGTCCCTAGCATGTGTAAGGTAGTGTTAATTTGCGGGGATCGCTGGTCAGTGCAGACTCAGTAGGCCGAAGGGCCTGTTTCCGCGGTGTATCTCTATACTAAACTAAACTAAAAGCTGCATGATCAGAAATGCACACATGCATAGTTATAGAAGTTGGGAGGTCATGTTGCATTTGTACAATATGTTGGTGAGACCACATTTAGAATATTGTGTTCAGTTCTGGGCACCATGTTATAGGAAAGATATTGTCAAGCATGAAAGGGTTCAGAAAAGATTTACGAGAATGTTGCTAGGACTAGAGGGTGAGCAATCGGGAGAGGTTGAGTAGGATGGGTCTCTATTCCTTGGATCACAGGATGTAGGGGAATCGAGGACCAGAAGACATGGGTTCAAGGTGAAGGGGAATAGATTTAGTAGGAATCCGAGAGGTAACTTTTTCACACAAAGGGTGGTGGGTGTATGGAACAAGTTGCCAGAGGAGGTAGTTGAGGCTGTCCCATCGTTAAAGAAGCAGTTGGACAGGTAGATGGATAGGACATGTTTTGGGGGGTATGGACGAGGTGCAGGAAGGTGGGAGTAGTGCAACTGGAATATGTTGGCCGGTGTGGGCCAGTTGGGATTAAGAGCCTGCTTCCACACTGTATCGCTCTACAACTCTTTGACTCTATATTCCAAGTGTAGTCTCACCAATGACTTGTACAATTGCATCACGATGTACCAACATTTGTACTCAATGCCCCTCCCAATGAAGGCAAGGGAGCCAAATGCCTCCTTCACTGCTTTGTCCACCTCGGTCACCATTTTCAGGGAACCATGCATCTGTACTCACAGACTCGCAGATTTCGCTTGAGGTCCAAACTGACGTTTTTTTACCACTTGTGATGGAACGCCAAAAAAAACTTTTTAAAAAAACTTATCTCTCCACTGCACTCTCCCCGATGTCAGAGTCAAAGTCAAAGCCCCCGGCTGGCGATGGCGATTGTCCCGCGGCCATTAAAGCCACGCCGGGTGGTGCATCTCTCTGTTTTTCACCACTTGACAGGGAAGTACCACTTACTCTATGGCCCTGTTTGACATATGAAAGTGCAACTCCTTGGCTGAGTTAACTTCCATTTGCCAATCCTTGGTCCATCTTCCCAACTGATCTAAATCCTCTGGAAACTTAGATATCCTTCCTCACTGTCCACTATAACACCAATTTTGGTGTCATCTGCAAAAGTACTGACAATGTTAATCACTTTGTCATTCAAATCGTTATTGTAGATGATAAATAACAATGGGCCCATCACAAATCCCTCGACACTCCAATCAGAAAAACAATCCTCCACAACTACCCTTTGATTCCTTCCTCCAAACCAATTCAGAATCCAATTGGCCAGCTCATCTTGGATTCCATGCGATCTAACTTTCCGGAGAGGCCTACCATGCAGGACTTTTCCAAAAGAAGTTCAAAGACTTTCAGGGATGGGCAATGAATGTTGTCCTGACAGCAGTGCCCTCAGTCTGCAACATGAGTAGACAAAACAAAATAAATACAAGTAAATAGGAAAGAGAGGTGACTCGATCCAATACCCATTTCAATCAAGTAACTGCATAGTCATGCATAGTCATGCTCACAGCATCACCCTCACCTGCCCTATCAGTAGAACAGACCCACCACAAGTAGGAGTACAGTGGCATCATGTGAGAGGTCCTCAACATTGACTCCCGACCTATGAAGTCCATGGCATAAGGATAAATGTTAATGATAAGGAAAGTTCATCCTATTAACGTATTCCCCCGCAGTGGATTTGAATCGGAGCTGCTCCACATTGAACAACATTTGGAATCACCGAAATAAGCGAAGGCGTAAAATATGTTCTGGGTGGAAGGTTTCAATGGCCATCACAAAGAGTAGCTTGATAGCACTAACAATACATTGCTGATCTAGTCCTGATGAATCTGGTTGCCATACTAGTTCTGCAGCAGACAGTGAGTCAATCAAATTAATTGTGAACCTACCTGACCTCTTCCTCACCAATCTACCTGTGGCCATGATAGCAATGGAAGACGTGACCACCACGTGGCCTTATGGAGACAAAGACCCTCCTTTAAACCTTAGACCCACTCCATCATGCATTGTGAAGTGGGATAGGGCAGGTCAGGCAGCTTGAAGACAAATAAAATTACAGATGGTAGAATCTGAGGTAAAACCGGAACTGCTGGAAGAACTCAGCCGGTCAACAATCAACTGAGGAAAGATAAAACTATTTATGTTTCTCTTGACTCGTTGAGTTCTTCTTTCTCTTTTTGTACAGAGGAAATGCCAGGAGCACCAACAGGCATGCCAAAGATGATGAAGTTCCAATCCAATAAAGTTAGAACAGCTCAAAGTACAAACTAAACAGCAAAACCACCTTGCTCCAGGCACGTCTTGATATCACATGGAGCGATTCTTCACAATTCTTCAAACAGGTTCACACACCTGTTGTTCTTATCTCTGCCTTTTGTTCCGACCACCTGCCTGTCAGAAAATCCCCTTCACCTGCCTTGATCTATGCAGAGAGTAGATGGATATGGATCATGTACAGGCAGATGAGATCATGTTTACCACAAACATTGTGGGCCAAAGGGTCTACTTCTGTGTTGTATGGCTCTATATTCTATGTGTTAATCCAATCAGATAGTGTATTCCAGATTCTTTCGAACCATCCTCTGGGTGAAAAAATCATTCCTCAGATTCCCTTTAAACCTTCTGCCTCTTACCTTAATTATTTGTCCTTTGATTTTAGACATCTCTGGAGAAATATTTCTTACTATCTAGTTAAGATATTTGCATTAGTTATGGGTTTATTTATCATTGATAACTGCATGCTAATTTAGCCATTTAATACATTAGAATTCCCATTGAGCAGTTTCCGCCAGGCTGGTATTGGAGCTGTATTTACGTCCACCTTTATGTGAAAACATGAACAATCTGCATCTTGCAAACAAAGACAGGTGCGAAAGGTCGAGAATGTGGGAAGGAGGGAAAGATAAGTGGTTTCTATTGCTGGTGGTATATGATCATGAGCACTCCATCGTCCAAACCAGTATATGGGAATAATAGTACCTGCCAGCGGCTCACACCACCTTCAGCAGCTAAAGCAAAGGGAGGAATGGTATTATGTGCATTGTCCTACTCAATGTGTACCTCCATAGATGAATGGTTGACAGTGAGGGTAAGTTGGGTGATTATACACGCGAGTGTTGGAACAGGAGGAAATATGTAACTTTGTAATGGAGGATAAGAATATGAGATAAGAATGGAAATTGTGACCAGTTTTCTGCTTGTGTGTTTATTCATTACGTGTTATGAAAAGAGCTGTCACGAGAATTCAATAGATTTTAATATCACCATCCATCCAATTGGGTTCAAATCAAGAATAAATCTCTAATGTCAAAAATTCCACAATTTACTAGTAATATATTGAATTCATTTCAGTGCAAAATATTTGCCTCTAAAACATAATTTTGTACATAAAATGTTCTTCCTCTATTTAATATTCAGCACTTTAGTATTTAGTGTACAAAGCCACATAGAGACAAGAGTGCATTTAAGAAATCGAAACATGTTGGCCTCCAATACACTTAATCTTGGCTAAATTTAATGAACGTATGCATGCTAAAATGAGGTATGGTGCAATGTTTTATCAAGTGGCTTTTTTATCAATTATTTGCAGAAAATCGAATCTAAACCGTATACTTCTTGGCAAACGAACAATCTGTTTATTAGGACAATAGCAAGACACACCAAATTAAGAGCTGTGAAGCAGCATAATATAAATCAGGGCATTGATTAAATATTTTCAGTTTCATTCATTTGAAAAATATAAAAGTGGATAAGTCTCCAGGTCCTGACAGGATATTCCCTAGGACATTGAGGGAAGTTAGTGTAGAAATAGCCGGGGCTATGACAGAAATATTTCAAATGTCATTAGAAACGGGAATAGTCCCCGAGGATTGGTGTACTGCGCATGTTGTTCCATTGTTTAAAAAGGGTTCTAAGAGTAAACCTAGCAATTATAGACCTGTTAGTTTGACTTCAGTGGTGGGCAAATTAATGGAAAAGATACTTAGAGATAATATATATATATAAGCATCTAGATAAACAGGGTCTGATTAGGAACAGTCAACATGGATTTGTGCCTGGAAGGTTATGTTTGACTAATCTTCTTGAATTTTTTGAAGAGGTTACTAGGGAAATTGACGAGGGTAAGGCAGTGGATGTTGTCTATATGGACTTTAGTAAGGCCTTTGACAAGGTTCCTCATGGAAGGTTGGTTAAGAAGGTTCAACTGTTGGGTATAAATGCAGGAATAGCAAGATGGATTCAACAGTGGCTGAATGGGAGAAGCCATAGGGTAATGGTGGATGGCTGTTTATCGGGTTGGAGGCAGGTGACTAGTGGGGTGCCTCAGGGATCTGTGTTGGGTCCTTTGTTGTTTGTCATGTACATCAATGATCTGGATGAAGGTGTGGTAAATTGGATTAGTAAGTATGCAGATGATACCAAGATAGGGGGTGTTGTGGATAATGAAGAGGATTTCCAAAGTCTACAGAGTGATTTAGGCCATTTGGAAAAATGGGCTGAAAGATGGCAGATGGAGTTTAATGCGGATAAATGTGAGGTGCTACACCTTGGCAGGACAAATCAAAATAGGACGTCCAAGGTAAATGGTAGTGAATTGAAGAATACAGTTGAACAGAGGGATCTGGGTATAACCGTGCATAGTTCCTTGAAGGTGGAATCTCATATAGATAGGGTGGTAAAGAAAGCTTTTGGTATGCTAACCTTTATAAATCAGACCATTGAGTATAGAAGCTGGGATGTAATGTTAAAATTGTACAAGGCATTGGTGAGACCAAATCTGGAGTATGGTGTACAATGTTGGTCGCCCAATTATAGGAAGGATGTCAACAAAATAGAGAGAGTACAGAGGAGATTTACTAGAATGTTGCCTGGGTTTCAACAACTAAGTTACAGAGATAGGTTGAATAAGTTAGGTCTTTATTCTCTGGAGCGCAGAAGGTTAAGGGGGGACATGATAGAGGTCTTTAAAATGATGAGAGGGATAGACAGAGTTGATGTGGACAAGCTTTTCCCTTTGAGAATAGGGAAGATTCAAACAAGAGGACATGACTTCAGAATTAAGGGACAGAGGTTTAGGGGTAATATGAGGGGGAACTTCTTTACTCAGAGAGTGGTAGCGGTGTGGAATGAGCTTCCAGTGGAAGTGGTGGAGGCAGGTTCATTGGTATCATTTAAAAATAAATTGGATAGGCATATGGATGAGAAGGGAATGGAGGGTTATGGTATGAGTGCAGGCAGGTGGGACTAAGGGGAAAAAAAATTTGTTCGGCACGGACTTGTAGGGCCGAGATGGCCTGTTTCCGTGCTGTAATTGTTATATGGTTATATGGTGTTATATTCTTTAACTAAGAGCAGGTTGATGACATAGGAAGGACAAGTATTTCCAGAGTATTTCCAGATAACTGCTGATCCCAGTCCATTGCTGTAACGTTTGGAACAGTACCAAGGACATTTTCAACTTGAGTGGATTATGCGTTAGAGTGTGAGGTGGCACCAAGTGCTTACGAGTTCCATTTGGGGGTAGGACAGAGCCTGGACCCTGAACTCAGAGTAACAAGAACCAACCATCACTGAACATGATGTCAAAGTTAACAAAGGAGCATCCATGTACCCTCAACCCACTGCACCCCACTCCAATTACTCTGATACACAAAAGAGGAATTAGTTCAAGAGGCACTTCAGGATGCAATCAAACATTTTCACAAGCAAATCATCAAACGAATAATGTTTATGATACATGGAATTGAGAAAATAATGTGTATTATTGTTAGATTCTATTTGTTCATTATATTTCTGTAATAAATGACTAACAGATGTGAAAGTATGAGTATTAATCAACACAATTGTTTTAACATATTTTACATCCTTTACCATAAAAAAAACTAATTTGCTTTGCTAGTTATAATGTCATACGGTATGATTAGGTGAGAATTCTAACCCAGAACAGTCACTTAGCATCATAGTCATATTGGGTGGAAACAGGCCCTTCGGCCCAACTACCAACTAATCTCATCTACACTAGTCCCATCTGTCTGCATTTGGCCCATATCGCTCTAAACCTATCCTATACATGTTGAAATGTTTCTTAAAAGTTGTGAAGGTACCTGTCTCAACTACTTCCTCCAGCAGCTCATTCCATATACCACCCTTTACGTAAAAAAGTTGCCCTTCGGGTTCCTGTTAAATCTGTCCCCCCCCTCACCTTAAATCTAAGTCTTCAGGTTCTCGATTCTGCGTAAAAGACTCTGTGCATTTACACTTTGTCTTCTTCTGTAAACCAGCATCTGTAGTTCCTTGTTTCTACAATCAGCATTCCAAATCAATCATTGAGTTTAGTATTTCCGTGGAGGGAATACATGCATCTTGGACTTCCAGCTTTTTAAATGGTTGAAACTGGCAGTTCCTTGCAGGAGTACTGGTATTAGCTAGTAAGATCTATCCTACATGTTAAAATTGATGTTCATAACTCACCTTAATTGTGTTGAGATAGGTCCTGAAACTATCATTGCTGAACAGGCCCTCAATCAAGTGGAGAATAATATGAGTTCCAATTATTTCAGTTTCCATCACCAATAGACTATGACGCCAAACTTTGTCAGAAGATGTGGGGTAGTCAAACATTGCAAGACACACTGTTTGGGGCATCAACTCACTACTGCAACTCACTTCTCCTTGGCATCAGCTCCACCTACATCAACCGACTCCAACTGGTCCAGAACGCAGCCGCCCGACTCATCACATACACCAAATCCTGGCATCACATCACTCCAGTCCTCAAACAACTTTGCTGGCTTCCCATCTCCCACCGGATCACCTACAAAATCCTGATCCTCACCTACAAAGCCCTCCACCAATTGGCCCCCCCATATCTCACTGACCTCCTCTCCCCCTGCCAACCCTCACGGTCCCTCAGATCCACATCAGCCGGTCTCCTCTCCATCCACAAGTCCAACCTCCGCAGTTTTGGGGACAGAGCCTTCTCCAGGGCAGCTCCCAGGCTCTGGAACTCCCTCCCCCAACTGATCCGCAATTCCGTGTCCCTCACCATCTTCCAGTCCCGCCTCAAGATCCATCTCTTTACCTCTGCCTATCCTTAGCCCCACGTCCCCCTCCCTTTTCATCTGTGCATTAATTGCCTCATATTGTGTTTTGAATTGTATTCTGTCTTTACTTTGTGTACTAGTCATGTCTCTACTATTTATTTCATTCCCCTTACATGTTTTTCCTCTACCTGCTAAATTTTTGTAAGGTGTCCTTGAGACTCTTGAAAGGCGCCCATAAATAAAATGTATTATTATTATTATTATCAAAACTAATCGAACAGTAATAAATGAATGAGCTGAAAAGTAGTTTAGCAAAAGAGACTGAACTGTTATTTTCACAAAGCCAACAAGAATAGGAAGGAAAGGAAATTGTAGTTGTTATCAGCTTACCACAGCACGACTACAATAATGAAACAATCACAAAGATAAAGTGATGTGAGTAGTATAAAAAAAAACTGACTGAGCCAATTCTACTTGTGAATCAGAAGGTTATGTTCAATCCCAGCACAGCAGCTGAATATATGACATTTAGGATTCTAATCCCATGTTATGCCAAGACCTGTCGCAGCATCAGCAATGTTATGCTTTAAATTAGGTGCCTGACTGAGTTCCCCCTGCTGCTTCCATAGTCCAGGTAAAGGTTAAATATCTCATGCTTTCCAAAAAAAAGAACAAAGAGCTAGACGGGTCATCCTCAGTATTGTTCCTCCCTAAAGGGCCTGTCCCACTTGGGCGTCATTTGCGCGTCACTCAGATGGCGCACAAAGATTTTGTACATCCCAAAATCCTGGGGCGCCGCGCATCTCTGGAGAAAAGGAATAGGTGACGTTACGGGTCATGACCATTCTTCAGTCTGATCCACTGAGTCACTCCAGCCTTTTGTGTCCATCCTCATTGCTTTCTATGGTGTGCTGCTCTGTGGCCCATGGCTGCTAAAAAACCCTGCAGGATAAATTTAGTGTGTGAATTCCAAGATCTAACCAGTATTATGTGATACCTAGCAGTTTGAGATACCTAGTAACATTCTGTATAAATGCCCGTTCATTATTTACATCAGTACTTTATGTGAGATACAGATGGCTCCTTATATTTGAAGAAGGGTTTTGGCCCAAAACATTGCCTATTTCCTTCGCACCCGCTGAGTTTCTCCAACATTTTTGTCTACGTTCCTTATAATAATGTTGGCTAATAACAGTTAGCTAATAACAGTTGTTGAACTGTGGTGAACAAAAACAAGTAACTTTGATAACATCTTTATGAATCTGCAAGCATATAATATGGCTTCAGCCAGTTCTAGATCCCCATTTAGATACAGTATGGGGATGTCAATTCAAATTATTGTTTTTGCAACGTTACTTTCAAATGCAATCATTTCTAGGTTTAAACACAACATATTTCTGCTTTCGTCTTTCATGTATTTTCAATAATGCTTAGTTACAGAGTCACAGACATACAGTGTGGAAACAGGCCCTTCGACCCAACTTCCCCACACCGAGAAACATGTCCCAGCTACACTGGTCTCACCTACCTGTATTTGGCCCATATCCCTCCAAACCTGTCCTTTCCATGTACCTATCCAACAGCTTCTTAAACATTGGGATAGTCCCTGGCTCAACTACCTCCTCTGGCAGTTCGCTCCATACACACACCATTCTTAGTGTGAAAAAGTTACCCCTCAGATTCCTAAATCTTTTCCCCTTCACCTTAAACCTATGTCCTCTGATCCGCAAAAGAGACTCTGTGCATCTACCCAATCTATTCCTCTCATGATTTTATACACCTCCATAAGATCACCCCTCATCCTCCTGCACGCCAAGGAATAAAGTCCCAACCTACTCCACCTCTCCCTATAGCTCAGACCCTCAAGTCCTAGCAACATTCTCGTAATTCTTCTCTGTACCCTTTCCAGCTTAACAACATATAACATTGTGCCCAGAACTGAACATAATACTGTAAATGCGACCTCACCAATTGCTTATACAACTGCAACATGACCTCCAAACTTCTATACTTAATACTCTGACTGAAGGCCAATGAAGCCTTTTTGACCACCCAATCTACCTGTGACTCCACCTCCACCTGCCTGTGTTTGGTCCATATCCCTCTAAACCTATCCTAACCATGTACCTGTCCACATTTTAAAACATAAGTTGCAATACCATCCTTTTGTAAAGAAAAGTACCCTCAAGTTCCTGGTAAATTTTTCACCCTCAGCTTAAACTATGTCCGCTGGTTCATGAATCACTACTCTGGGTAAAATATTCTGTATTTACCCTATCTATTCCTCTCATGATCTTGTACACCTCTATAAGATTACCTCTCATCCTCCTGTGCTCCAAGGAATAAGGTCCTAGCCTGCTCAAGCTCTTCCTTTAGCTCAGGCCCTCGAGTCCTGACAACATCCTTGTGAATCTGCTCTGCACCCTTTCCCGCTTAACAACATATTTTCCATAACAGGGTGAACAAAACTGAACACAATACTCTAAATGGGCCTCACCAATGTCTTGTATAACTGTAACATGACCTCCCAACCTCTATACTCAACTAGACTAAGTGGGACCCGTTGGGTCCCATGTTCACACGGGAGTGCTGGTCCCCCGACGCAATATTCCACCTCTCCACCAATTCCAATATTGGTGGCCAGTGGGGGGGGCTTTCTGGAGTGCTGGTATGGGTTCTTGGGGTGGCAGCTCAGTCCCTCAAGCCTGATCTGCTGGCAGCTAACTCACGGCTGGTGGGCTGGCAGTTGACTCATGACTATTCCTTGAAATTCCATTTCAAGCAGGGTGCAAGGCCACCAAATTCAAATCCATGTTCCTATCATTTCAAGCAGGATGCAAGGCCACCAAATTCAAGTGCAGTTTCTTACCACTATGAGCAGGGTGCAAGGCCACCGAATTCAAGTGCAGTTTCCAACCACTTCAAGCAGGGTGCAAAGCCACCAAATTCAAGTGCAGTTTCATACCACTTCAAGCTGGATCCATGGCCGTCAAATTCAAGTGCAGTTTCATTCCACTTCAAGCAGGGTCGAAGGCCACCAAATTCAAATGCAGCTTCATACCATTTCATGCAGGGTGAAACCACCATAAAACCACACAGAACACCAAACTCACAGTTCAGTAGACATTCAGTGTGTTCAGTTGATTCATGACCCCTCCCTCCCCCATCATACAGAGACTGAGCCACACCCACACTTCTGGGTTTTATAAGCCCTACCCCTCCCACCGGAAAAGGTGTGGCTTTCAGGGCTTGATTGAGAGAGATTCTCAACATTTTTTAAACACTAATAACACTTTTATTTATCATTGATGGGAAGCATTCTCTGCACCTGCTCAGCGGAGGGGGGACTGAGTAAGATGGCCAAAAATCACAGCCGTAAGTTATAGCATTTTATCTTAAATCAATATACAGTGCAAACAGGAAGTAAGTGCATTTGCAGTAGTGCCTTTTAACTTCAAGCCAAAGCACCCAAGCCGCCATTTGCAGTAAGTGCCATTCAACTTCAAGCCAAAGCACCCAAGCCACCATTTGCAGTAAGTACTGCCTTTCAACTTTAAACCAAAGTTCCCAAGCCACCATTTGCAGTAAATAGTGCCTTTCAACTTCAAGCCAAAGCACCAAGCCACCATTTGAAGTAAGTTGTGCCGTTCAACTTCAAGCAAAGCACCCAAACCATCATTTGCAGTAAGTAGTGCCTTTCAACCTCAAGCCAAAGCACCCAAGCCACCATTTGCAGCAAGTAGTGCCTTTCAACTTCAAGCCAAAGCTCCCAAGCCACCATTTGCAGTAAATAGTGCCTTTCAACTTTAAACCAAAGCTCCCAAACCACCATTTGCAATAAGTGGTGCCTTTCAACTTCAAGCCAAAGCACCCAAACAACTATTTGCAGGCAGTGCCTTTTTACTTCAAACAAACCATATTTTCATTTTAAACCACATTAAGGGTACTCACAGTTGTGTAGACATTTGTTCAGTGTTATTCAGAGCACATAGAGATGTGACCCTTGGCTTCATCCATCTTGTAGAGACTGAGTGAGGGACACCACTTCCTGGTTTTATAGTCCCTCACCCTCCCTCCAGCAGGTGCAGCAGATAGAATGGTGATTTTTTTTAAACTTCAAGCCAAAGCTTCCAAGCCACCATTTGCAGTAAGTAGTGCCTTTCAACTTTAAACCAAAGCTCCCAAGCCACCATTTGCAGTAAATAGTGCAATTCAACTTCAAGCCAAAGCACCCAAGCCACAATTTGCAGTAAGTAGTGCCTTTCAACTTCAAGCCAAAGCACCCAAACAACTATTTGCAGGCAGTGCCTTTTTACTTCAAACAAACCATATTTTCATTTTAAAGCACATTAAGGGTACTCACAGTTGTGTAGACATTTGTTCAGTGTTATTCAGAGCTCAGAGAGACGTGACCCTTGGCTTCACCCATCTTGCAGAGACTAAGTGAGGCACACCACTTCCTGGTTTTATAGTCCCTCCAGCAGGGGCAGCAGAGGGAATGGTGAAAAAAAAAAAAAACATTAATATCTCTCTGATTTTTCATCGATGGGAAAAATCCTCTGCACCCATAAGGCGGAGAGGGGCTGTGAGCGTGGTGGACAAAAATGACGGCCGTAGGTGGCGGCGTTCTGTCGGAAATCGCAGCACAGTGGGCCAAAAGCGGTCAAGATCAGAGATTTAGTAATATCGATACTCTAACTGATGAAGGCCAATTTGCCTAAAGTCTTCTTGACCATCGTATGTACTTTTGATGCCACATTCAAGGAACGAAGGAAATCCTAGATCCTTCTGTTCTACCACACTCCCCACCATCGACTGTGTAGATCCTGCCCTGGTTAGACTTCCCAAAATACAAGAAATTGCACTTCTCTGTATTAAACTCGATCATCAGCCTACCTGCCCAACCAATTAAGAACCTGTTGCAAATTTGACAACCATCTTCACAATCTGCAATACCACCTACTTTAGAGTCATCTGCAAACATACCAATCATGCCTTGTACATTCTCATCCATATCATTGATACAATGCCAAACAGCAATGAGCCCAGCATTGAACCTTAAGACACATCACTAGTCACAGGCCTCCAGCCCAATAAACAACCTTCTACCGTCACTCTCTGCTTCCTTCCATGAAGTCAATATTCTATCCCATCAGCTATCTCTCCTTAGATCGCATACGACCGAACCTTCCGGAGTAGCCTACCATGCAGAAGCTTTTCAAATCCCTTGTTGAAATCACTATATACAATGTCTACAGCTCTGCTCTGATCAACCTTTTTGGTCACATTTTCAAAAACTTAAATCAGATTTGTGAGACACGATCTCAAAGTTGATGGTGCAAGGTATTTTATTGTCACGTTTACCAATTAAGGTACAGTGATATTTGATTTACCATACCCCCATACAAAAAAAAAAGCAACAAGACACGCAACTACATAAAAGTTAACATAAACATCCATCACAGCGTATTCTCCACATTCCTCACTGTGATGTAAGGCAATAAAGTCCAATCTTCTTCCCTCTTTATTCTCCCGCGGTCGGGGCAGTCGAACCATCCGCAGTCCGGGCGATCGAAGCTCCTGTAGCCGGCGGTCGAAGCCCCCGCGCTGCGGCGATCGAAGCTCCCACGTCGGGGCGGTCGATGCTCCTGCGAATGGAGCTGCCGAAGTCGGTTTCTAATCAAAGACCACAAGCTGCACGATGTTAAAGTCCGCAGGTTCCCGCGGTTGGACCTCCTAAAGTCAATCCCCAGCAAAGGCCGGCAACGCCACGATGTTAGGCCGCTGTGCGGATGGAAATTTGATACGGGGAACAAAATCGCATATCCGTCGAAATCAGAGATTTAAAAAAGTTTCCCCAACATCCCCCTCCCCCATCACCCACCCCCACGTAAAACTAGCTAAAAAACACTAAAACATACATTTAACACATACTATAAAACACAAAGAAGGAATGGATGAGTCAGATTGTTGGCGAGGCAGCCATTGCTGGCCCCACTTAACCATGTACAAAACCATGTTGACTATCCCTAATCACCTCTTGCCCATGTAAATGCATGTATATCTCATCCCTCAGAGTTCTCTCTAGTTACCTTCTGAATACTCACTGGCCTGTAGTTACCAGTCTTTTCACTGCAGCCCTTCTAAAATAGAGACACACCATTTGCCACCATTCTGTCTTCCAGCCCCACACCCATATTTGTAGAACTAAACATTTCACTCAAAAAGTTTCTGTAATTTTATAGGGCATTTTAGACTATTTCATTTGATAAATAAATATTATGCAGTGTGGTGCCTATTAGTGCTTCCGTTGAGATTTTGACCCATTATCCTGACATTGCAGTTTCAGATTCCCTCATTGTCACTTGTTTATTAGGAAGTTGATGCTTTATATGGTATAATAACCGTATACAGTTCTTCACTTAAAAATTGAGGTCAAAACCCTTACTAAAACTGCTGCAGTGTTTCTGAACTCTGATTTATAATTGCCACATGATATATTGCAATGCCAAGATCGTTCAAGTCGTCTGGGAAACAAATTTTGTATATTAATGTCAGAATTTGATATCAAAGAAAATTGCATTTATTCTCGAATATGTCAGAGAATATTAGTATATTATTAATTATATTATTATGTATATACTGCATTACATTCTGCACTCTGTGTCATTCCCTTTTGCTCTAACTATTGTACTTGAAATTGAACTGATTATACCTATGCATCTATGCATGGTGTATCTGTTTGGGTGGCATGCAAAACAAATCTATTCACTGTACCTCGGTACATGTGAAAATAATAATGACAATAAATGTAACCATCAGCTCACCCATGGTTGCTGATGCAGCTGTTTTATTCATCACTTGTTCATCAAGACACAGAAGGAGACTCTTTGGCAACTTCCAATGAAGCAACACCATCAATCCTATTTCCCTCCTTATTTTTCCTATAACCCTATGACCTATTAACTTTCACATTCCCATCGATTCCCTTGTGTCTCTTTTTCCTGCTCTGAAGATAATTGACAGTATTCAATTAACCTACTAACATGTCTATTGGATGTGGGGGCAGAGTCAAGTGAGAGTGAACGCTGGCGTGACTAGCTGCACTGCTCTCTCTCTGAATTTTGTCTTGTTGGACGTATGTTTTGGTTTATTTTTAGTTGTGTATGTGTGGGGGGTGGGGGAACTTGTTTTAGTCTCTTCCTTCAGGGGGATGCAACCTTTTCTTTGTCGTATCCCCGTCTCCGTCTCCGTCTGCGCTGAGGCCTAATCACGGAGCTGGGGCCTGCAACTGGGACCAACCTCGAGGCTCCAGAGGCAGAGCCAGGACTCACCATCGCGAGGCTGGCCGACTTCGGGGCTGTGGTGGCGGCCCGACTTCGGAGCCTCGGGGGCTTCGACCGCGGGCCCAGTGGATGACAACATCGGGAGCTCGCAGGGAGCTCGCAGGTCCCAAGTTGGTGACCGATTCTCCGGAGCTCCCACAACAACAGCTTCATCCGCTGGACTGGAGGGTGGCAGCTTCGTCCGTCCCGGGCCACAGAGTTTGAACTGGCCCATTCGTGGAGCTCGGATTTGGCCGCAGGACTTATCATCACCCGGCGGAGGGCCCAACGGAAAGCCTGGATCGCCTCAACGCAGAGAGAGAACAAGGAAGGAAGAGATAAAGACTTTAGGACTTTTGCCTTCCATCACAATGAGGATGTGCCTGGTAGACTCATTGTGGTGGATGTTAAACTGTGTTCATTGTGTGTTCTGTATTTTATGGAAGATGGAAAAATGGCTGCCGGAAGTGAGAGTGAATGTTGGCGCGGCTAGCTGCTGCTGCTCACTCTCCAAATTATGTATTATTGCTGTATTTATATCTTTGTAATTTGCTTGTTTTAATTGTAAGGTGTCCTTGTTCTGAAAGGCGCCCATATATAAAATGCATTATTATTATTATTATTATTATTATTATTTGTTATAAAACCATACGCAGAATGTGCAAATTGTACAGAAACAGCATCAAACCCATATCCCTGAAGTGAAAGCTTCTTATTCACCAAGTCCCATGGAGAGGTTATGGGCATTGGAGAAACCAGCACAAAATTGATTGAGGAAGTGTGACTTAATAGCTGCTGATTAAAGAAAATAAGTAATGCTTTTATTCATAAATGTGCCCTCTTCCTAATACAGTTGTTTCATATATATATTTACCCCTTTTTACGCAGTCTGCGCTACAGAAAGGAAAGGTTACTTGGGCCCCTATTGCATATCCCCAGACCACAACTCCACCAGCTATGAATGTTGAGTGAAAGGAGTGAAAGGAGAATTGGCCACTTATTTGATGTCTCTCCTCTCTCTCTATACTTGAACTTACACAATGAAGATGACTTGGTCAAGCATTGGTCATTCAGTCTATCCACGGAATTTTATCCAATGAAAGATTGGAATCTTCACAGGAGCACCAGGAAGGAAAAGTCAAGATAAACAGCAGATTGGAAATAGTTTTACGATTTATGCATTACTTGTTGTCTTCGACAAGTGAGAATGTCTGGAACAGCTTGGGTTTTATTGTAATGGAGCCTAAGAATGATTCAAGTGTAAAATGTACATGAACAGGATATTAAAATTATGTGGTGTTTGATGGAAAGGCCAATGGTAACTCACAACATATGTACTGAAGTGCGAGAATATTGCCTACAGGCCAAAGACATTTAAGGATTTAAAACTTAGCCAAGGTCCAAGCAAGTTGGGCCAACTATCTCCATGGGATGTATAGAGTCCCATGAGACAACACTGTAACTGTGCAATAATATAAAAGTACAGCATTATTTGTCTGCTAATGAAATGATCTATTCTAAAGAGCAAGGAAGTGATCTGAATTATTCAATTTGCCAAACTGCTTTTTTTAAATAAT
Organism: Leucoraja erinaceus; assembly: GCF_028641065.1. Classification (NCBI taxonomy): domain Eukaryota; kingdom Metazoa; phylum Chordata; class Chondrichthyes; order Rajiformes; family Rajidae; genus Leucoraja; species Leucoraja erinaceus. The sequence continues at coordinate 58,958,513 of NC_073384.1, read as the reverse complement.
TGCGTCATATAACGGAAAAGGGTGGGCAGGGCTCTCACAAGGAGGGGATATTATATATACTGTTTATAAACAAAGTATAATGGACATCATTAATAAATCGGCACCAGTTTTGCAAGGTGTAAATCAGATGTGCCCTGAAGGCAGCTGACTTAAAGCCGTTACCATTTATATTTACGTTACATATGCCCCTTTACAAATGCTTTGCTTTCACATTAATCCACAATGTCGCTCTTACATTTACTACTAAGCTATATTTTACTTAACCAATGTTCTCCTAGATAATCTGTGCTGAATAATTTAATGAGCAAAAGTAGTTAACATGACATCTTGTTATACAAATTTTCCCAATTGACTCCAAATCAATTGGAATTTCGTATAGTGTATGTCAGCAGAGAGAAGAGTAAATATTTTTACTCTACATTCAGATTTAAGACTTTAGTTGAATAGAGGTGGTGCAGCAAATAAAATGGGACAGTGAATCTTCTACTGAAACTATATACCAATAATTGGCCAATGTAAATCCCTCCCTCCCTCCAATCCTGAAGTGCATGTAACAATCAAACAATATATACCCATGGATGCAAAAGAACAACTTAATTGACCAAGATTTTATTGTCTTTCTGCCCATTTGCTGCACCAAGTTAAACAACCATAATGTAGGACATTTGGGATTTTAAGTGATGTGCCAGAGATAAGAAAAACAGGAAAGCTACACGGGGTAATAGACCAACAATGTTATGACTGTTGAATTCATGCAATAATTAAAAAGAGTTATTTTAAAGAAAGTAATGGATTGCCTTCATGGGGTTTGATTGTTCTTGTTGGTACACATGAGGATGAGGAATGGGAAAAAGAAAAGAGGATGACCTCGCAAGTGTGGGATCATGATTTTGGCTAAACCCACCCTAGGTATCTATATTTTAACAAATCCCATCGGAATTTTTATTTTCACTGCTGTCTGAAGAATCAATATTTTTCTCCAAGATAGAGTAAGTGAAAACTGCTTGCTGTTAAATGAGGATTCACAACTTATTTTCAATGTATGCAGCATTGATGTATGGATAGGATAGAGACATGGATGGGACTGGTTTGGTGAGATATGGGCCAAATGCAGGCAGGTGGGATGTGCTGCTGGGACATGTTGGCCGATGTGGGCAAGATGGGCCGAAGGGCCTATTTCCATGCTGTATCAGTCTATGACCCTAAAACTATATGACTCTATAACAGTGTTAGTAGTTGCAAGGTTGATAAAAAACATCATATTTCGATGTATTCAACCAGCCTTCAAAGTCATCACATCATATCAATCCACAGACTGATGGCGCATTACCTACTCAGAAGGGCTTTTGATTTTATTAACTTCCCCATAACCTCTGAAGGCATCAATCGTCCAAAATTCTCCTTTCCTGTCCTCTTTTTGCATTCAGGACACTTTCTAAAATGGTGCAAACTCTTTGAAATGTGATTGGCACTAGTGGCACGGCAGCAACTTTAGATATCACATTGGTCAACCTAGTGTGACTCCTCTAGTGGTTCCAGTGCAGGGTTACTAGTCTAGTAGCTTCAGGTTCAAGTGCCATCATGTCACCTTGCAGTGATAAGACTAAGAAATAATGCATTGCCCAAATGTAAAGCGAAGCAATTACTCTAAGTGAAAACACAGGCATGCATCAAATATTGTAGCTCCAAGCACCAAGCACCTTCCTACAAAGTGGGCAGTGAAAGAATAAGCATCATGGGCAGGTAAATGGACAGTTGTGGCATGCTGGTCACTCCATCACCCTTGTCCAGTTGTTATAAAGAGGATCACTCACCTCGTTTAGGACCATCATTCTGGTCAGCATATATGAGGATAAGACGACCAGAACCATCTCTCGACATGAAGTCGTGTTTCTTTCAGGCTTGCTGGAGATTTTACTCACCTTACAGCTCTTTATGCTCACCTGGATGAGCTGGGAAGCATTGTGCGAGTCGAGTCATGTTTTTTGACTTCTCCAGTGCTTTTAACACCATCACTGCCCTGCACTGCTGGGGAACAAACTGATGAAGAAGCGGGTGGATGCTCCATTGGTGTCCTGGATCACCAACTACCTGATACAACATGTCAGTCTATGGAACTGTGTCTCAACATGGTAGTGAGCAACACAGGGACCCCACAGGGGATGGACATTGTGCCCTTCCTGTTCACCATCTACACCTCGGATTTCAGATACACCTGTAACTCCGACTCCTGACACCTGCAGAAGTTTTCAGACGACTCTGCGATTGTGGGCTGCATCAGTGAGGGGAGGGAAGCTGAATACGGAGGTGAGTTCATGACTTTGTTGAGTAGCGTGGGCTGAATCACCTGCAGCACAACACCGCCAAGACTAACGAGTTCATGGTGGACTTTAGCAGGAGAGGAACACCCCTGTACCCTGTCCCCATCAATGGTGTGCATGTGCAGTTTACCAGGGAGTACAAATAGCTGGGCAGTAAACTGGACTGTGCCAGGAACATTGAGGCCCTGTACAAGAAGGGACAGAGCCGGCTGTTCTCTTTGAGAAGGCTCTGCTCCTTCAACATCTGCAGTAAGATGCTGCAGATATTCTACCAATCGGTGGTAGCCTGTGACATCTTCTTCGCTGCTGTGTGCTGGGGCAGCAGGGCGAAGGCTGCACTCGTCAATAGAATTAACAAACTCCTCAGGAACGCTGGCTCTGTCCTGCGAGTGGTTGGATTCATGGTCTTGGAGGGGTGGATGCTCCTCAAACTGCGGAGCATCCTGGACAATACAGCTCACCCCATCCATGACACATTGGTCAACCTGAGGAGTGCCTTCAGCAACAGACTGGTTCCACCAAGATGCAGGACAGAGCACCACAGGAGATCCTTCTTCCCTGCGGCTATCAAACTGTGCAACACCTCTCCCTTCTGCCGTGGGGTAGACTGAGACTGACACCCCCCCCCCCCCCCCCCCCCCCCTTTCCCCTCCCCCCCCCCCCCCCCCCCCAACCCCCCCCCCCCCTTCCCCCCCCCCCCCCCCCCCCCCCCTTCCCCCCCCCAAAAGACCGGGCAAATACATTACCGACCTCCATCCCCCACCCCCCCCCCCCCCCCCCCCCCCCCCCCCCCCCCCCCCCCCCCCCCCCCCCAATCCTTTCCACTCGTCACTTTAATTTCATGTTCTTTGTGTTTTATGACTGTTGGCAGATCAACTTCCCTCCTGGGATAAATAAAGCTCTACCGTATCCTATCCTATCCTGTCGTTTAAATGTGGTGTTAGGTCATTGCTGCTGTGTCTCCCATAAAATCATGATCAATCTACTGCAAATAATATGCTGTGTGTTACTGTCTTTGTACAGGCCTCAACTACTTCCTCGAGCAGCTCATTCCATGTACCCAACACCCTCTGTGTGAAAAGATTACCCCTTAGGTTGTTATTTAATCTTTCCCCTCATCTTTATTCTTGCTTCCCCTGCCCTTGGTGAAATACTTTTTGCATTCGCCCTGCCTATTCCCTTCATTATTTTATTCAACCTCCTCCACTCTAAGGAATAAAGTCTGACCTGCCCAACTTCTCCATATAGCACAGACACTCGAGTCCTGGCAACATCTTTGTAAATCTTCTCTGCACTCGTTCCAGCTTCGATTCTACCATGGAAGCAATTGTGCGGAAGTAATGGTTCTGGAGATTTGCTCTTCTAGTACATCAACAATGACAATGGAGAAAATTAAATTAAAATTAAATTGTCATCCACATGACCAGGCACGGAACCCGTTATCAAAATATGGAGGGGACCGGGGGATAGGGGGGGCACAATTTTTTTTGGTGGCAGCGAGCGCATGTGCGCACTTACACACACATGCGCGAGGCTTCGGAGGCTCAATCCAGCGCTAAATGCAGCTCAACTATGCCCATCTCGCTGGGTTAACCTACAAGCCCTGACTGGACTGACGGGATACCAGCACTGCTTCTCCGCACTGGCCATATTTCCCGCAAGCCCAGGCAGGTTAACCTGGCGGGACAGGCAGAGTTGAGCTGGGTTTAGTGCTGCTTCTCTGCGCTGACTGTGTGCCTGGGGGTACAGCTCGCGTCTGACTCCCGACCTCTCTGGCCACCCACGTGTGGGGGGGGGGGGGGGGAGTACTCGGGTGGGGGACGGGACAGACCGGAGCCGGGATCGATCCTGGCTGCGGGTGAGGCGCAGGTCTGTGCCACGTCTCCCTCCTCCAATCACCGCGCTCTATCCTCAGTCCCATCCCCCCCCACTCCTCCGTCCTCCAATCATCGCGCTGAATCATCATATCCCGCCCCATTGCCTGTTGACCTACGTCTCGCTCGTCCAATCCGAGCCCTCGATCAGCAGTCCCACCTCCACTGTCTCGCGGAGAGCGAAGACTTTAAAATCCGGATGACAAAAACTTGGGGGGGATGTCCCCCACATTCAAAAAATGGGGGGGACGTATCCCTTCTGCTGCCCCCCCCCCCCCCCCCCTGGGTTTTCCGCCCCTGCACATGACAATGAAGAAAATTAAAGTAAGTTCGTGTTGTTAAGCAAATGAAAATGGAAAAGTTTGAGTAATGCGCTGGATGCATGCAGAACATTAAACCAAGAAACAAAAGAGATTGACTTCAGCACCTGGTGCAACACCTGCACGCTTGCCTCTGAAAATGGACAGCATTTCATCTACCCAGCTCATGCAAAATAAACCTCCTCACTGGAACTTTACACATAAAAGCAAAGTCCACTTTTTCTTTGTTGATATTTCCAAGTGTAGGAATTTATCTGTGGATCACATGCCTCAGCAGCTGGCCACACATCAGAACAAGGTTTGCAGTAATTTGATGTATCACATATTATTTTATTGGTGTGAGGGGCCAATGTGTTGGAAATACATATACACATATACATATACATATACACATACTAAGAGATCCATCTCAAATTAAAATTCTACTTACCAGCAAATAAGAAAAGCATCAGTTATTTCTTAGGACACAGCTCTATTTAATGTCATTTGAAGGTGCCATAAGCTGCGCTATTTTATTTATCACATGTATATAATAAGGATAAATTAACCACGTTTTTACAGTTCTTTTTTAGGAATTGATGCAATGTATAATGTGTGCTGAATATATTTGCTTTTGCAATGTAATATTTTTTTTAAATCATACTGAATTAAATATCCTAGCCAAATATCCAAAGTCTGGGGGGGGACACAGTTCTTTCACTTGAATAGACAGAATATCACAAAATGTGCTCAAATATCCATTGGATACATAACCTGTTTCAAAGAGATGGCCTCCACTTGTGGGAAACCTACTGTAAGCATAGAAGGAGACACATAAACCCACAATGAAACAACATGCTGTATTAATCAAAAGAAACCAATGAAACATTGTAAACTTCAGTGACTACAAATTACACAGCACAAGCAGCTTGACAGCATTTTCCATGATTCTTTGCTAACAATTGCAGCAAGAATGACCTCATGGGGCAAAGGTTCCAAAAGCTAAAATTATAAACAGTCAACACAAGTGAAAATAATTTATCAAAAGTATTATTTATTGCTATGTATGAGACAAATTTAACTCATTCACATCAAGTCCATGAACCCGATCTAATGCAATGAACACTGTGACAAATTCTTAACTGTGATCTTTGACCACTTTTAAAATTGTATCCATTTATTCCCTGGTGGGTATTTTTTTCCCATAATGAGTAATATTATTCCTGATATAATTTTACATTCTGTGTTTAAGTAGGCTTAGTTGAGTTTTCAGATATTGAGATTTTTGAAAGTTGTTATGATTAAGTTTCAGCGTTGAAATTTATTGTTCCGAAATTTCAACAATTCTTTTGGAACACGCTGTAACGCATATCCTCATCTAATATAATCCAATAATTTTGTCATCTAGTAATCCATGCCAAGAACAACTGCAGCTCTAGTACAATCAACTACCTTGGTGAAATACTTTCGAGATCCTATTTTTACCATAAGTACTCTGTGAAACAGCTTACATAAAAATTTCCAAAGTGTCAGCACTTTGTGGTATCCAAGTGGCGGCTAATTTCTTTAAAACAGATGTCAGATAATACAATTACAATGAAATCCCTTCTCATTTTTGTCCTAAGAAATTTGCTCCTTCCTGTTTTATTTCCCCTTTTTTGTTTTGCACTGACAGCAACAAAAAGTCAATTATCTGACTATAAAATACACTTTGCACAATGTGTTTCCCTTTTCTAACTACTGACAGAACATATCTAAGTTTTTCCAATTTTATGGGTGTTTAATTTAGGACCTCAGTAAATACTGAAACTTAAACTCAAAACCTGGCTCTGGTACTGTAGATTCCCCACAGAATATCCTTCCTTGTTAATAACACCTTGCAGCAAACTGGTTTAATTGATTAAATTCTAAGTAGATTGTAAATTCATTGTAACTGAAACAGTTAGGATTTACACAAGAACCACAGAATGATTCAAATCAAAAAATATTTTTCCTAGCCATTTTATGTTGATAATTAGACAATTAGACTGATTTCATTAAAGCCAAACCTGCATTAGTTTCCTGCAATCATCATAACACAGAATGTTGGTACAGTTTGCAATAGATTGGCTGATTGATTGAAATATACTGCAAGGAAACAGGCTCTTCATCCCACCAAAGCTACGCCGACCATTGACCACCCATTCACACTAGTTCTATGTTGTCCCACCACATCCTCTCCCTGCACCCCAGAGGCAATTTACAGATGCCAATTAAGCTACAAACCCGCACATCTTTGGGATGTGGCACAAAAGTGGAGCAGAGTGGGAAGAAACTGCAGATGCTGGTTTGAACTGAAGATAGACACAAAAAGCTGGAATAACTCAGCGGGACAGGAAGCATCTCTGGAGAGAAGGAATGGGTGACGTTTTGGGTTGAGGCCCTTCTTCAGATTCCACTTTCCCCCATAAAAGTGGAGCATCCGGAGGAAACCTTCGCGGTCAAAGGACAATGTGCAAACTCCACACAGACAGGATCCAAGGTCAGGATCGAACCTGGTTCTCTAATGCTGTGAGGCAGCATCTCTACCAGCTGTGCCAATGTGCCACCATAGCGTTAAAAACAAAATTAGCAAGCACTGACAAATATTTATTCTTCCAGTGAATTAAAATGTGAAGACATTTATTTTAATTTGTTCATCCTAATGAGAGATATTGATGATTTTCACAGAACTGCCTGTGCCAATGCTGAGTAAAATTGCTCTTTGCCTTCAAAATGTCATGTATTTATAAGATGAGCAGTTTTGCAATAGGATCAGCTAAATATCAAATTTATATATATATTCCATGCCTAACAGTGCAGAGGGTGATTCTGAGTTAGAAACCCGAATTGAAACCATAACTGGCAGCATGTTTCCAGCATGGATTAGCCTGTGGTGTTAACCACAACAGTATGAGACCGACCAATCCCCAGCACATTACCAGCAACAACACAGTCAACAATGGTTTAAAAATGTGTAGGAAGGAACTGCTGATGCTGGTTTAAACCGAAGATTGACACAAAATGCTGGAGTAACTCAGTGGGATGGGCAGCATCTCTGGAGAGGAACTGGTGACGTTTCAATTCGAGACTCTTCTTCAGACTGATGTCAGGGGAGAGGGAGATACATAGATAAGGAAAGTAAGGTGTGAAAATAGGACAAAGGGAATGGAGATCAGGGGAAATGTAGAATTGATCATTGTTAGCTTGGAGAAGGTAATGACAAAACAAACTGAGATAAAATGTAGTCAGAGACAGTAAGAACGGTCGAGAGAGCTGGGAAGGGGGAGGAATGATGAGATAGGGAAAGCAAGGGTTACTTGAAGTTAAAGAGGTCAATGTTAATACCACTGGGGTGTCAGCTGCCCAAGCAAAATATGAAATGCTGTTCCTCCAATTTGCGCTGGGCCTCACATTGTCGATGGAGGAGGCCCAGGACAGAAAGGTCAGTGTGGGAATGGGAGGGGGAGTTTAGGAACTGGTCCTATTCCATTGTCCTATTTTCACACCTTACACTTCCTTATCTATGTATCTCCCTCTCACCTTACATCAGTTTGAAAAAGGGTCTCAACCCGAAACATCACCCATTCCTTCTCTCCAGAGATGTTGTCTGTCCCGCTGAGTTACTCCAGCATTTTGTGTCTATTAATAGTTTAAAAATTGCATGGACCAGCAACAGCATTGGCAATGGATCCAGCTTCAAATTTTCATTCATGGTTCTCAAGATTCATGGAAAATCATTGTTCCATAGCAGGGAGTTTGGGAGAAAGCCTCCAGCCGCCCTGTTCATCTTAATTTGTTTTTTAAATCAAAATGAAATTGAAAAGCAAAGAACTGCAAATATTGGAAATATTGGAAAAAAAAAAGAAAATTCTGCAAAAACACAAAACAGAATCTGAGGAAAGAGAAACGGGGTTAACATTTCAGTTTCACAAACTTTCATTAGAATTGGGGAAAGATAGAGAAATAAGCTTTGTAGGATCATACAGCCAGACACTGTGGAAACGGGTCCTTTGGCCCAACTTGCCCTTTAAGCTTTTAAGCTGCCATAGAAATATAGAGAAAATGCTGGGAGGATTTGTGACATGGAGCAATTCGATGATGCAAGCGGTGGTTATGTTAACTGGAAAAGAGTGTAACCCAGCTGATGAATAACTGAAGATATATCTGCTGAGGAAGTTTATACAGGAGGAGGTGAATGGAATCTGGATTTCCAAAAAGTGAGAGAATAATACTCTACATTGAAAAAGTCCGGAATGGTTGATTATCTGAAATTGGTGAATTCGGAGTTTAATTTTGAGGGGTGTCATGAGCTTAAGTCAAATATGTTGTTCCTTTAGCTATGTTGGAACAATTCAAACCCTGGAAGTGGGATGAGAGATTGAAAGTGATGGAATTGAAAGGCGATGCCGTGAGAAAATCCGCAAATGGCTTCCCATCTAAAATGGAGACAACATTGTGAGCACTGAATGCTGTAAGCTGAAGAGATAGGAATACAAGTAAGTTACTGCGTTGCTTGGTGGGAATGTTTGTTTTCAATGGTGAGAGTGTGACAAAGAGCTGGTATATCTCTTATGTTTGTGTGGGATGGTTCTGTGAGAGGGGGAGTGAGCATTGATGGAGATTGAAGAGTGGCTCAGAGGGAGCTGTCCCATCAGCACGCATAAGGATAAGAAGAAGTCATATCTGCCGCTGGCATTATGACGGAGTGCGCACTCATTAGTTTCCCACAGATAAGTAGGTAAAATCACCTCAGAATAACACCTTTGTCTCAGTGCAAAAATGCAAAGCAAATTTGGCATAACTAGTCACTAATTTATGTAGGAAATAATTCTGTATTGTTCATAATGCACAATGTACGTCAGACAGTGGTTTAAATAGGCTCCGTTTATTTAAATAATGCATCCCTAACTACTTAAGCTCTGACTAATTATTTCTTTGAAAATCGGCCAAATTTCATGCTTTAAAATTGTGCAAGAGTTTGAGAGTTTTAATTCGTCTGACCTCATTTCTTCAACACTCAAAGAGAGTACAGCATTTCAGCAAAGAAATTAACTTTCATAACAAGCAATTGTGTTTTCATTCTCACCTCGGAATGAAGCTTCCAACAATAAGCTTGCATCCTAAATCTTGGTCTTCTGCATTGTATTATCAAAGTTATAACTATACTTCCTAGATAACCAAAATTCCGCAGGTGAGTGCAGAAGGCATTCTCAAAACAGTTTAGTTTAGTGTTGTTTGGTTTAGTGGTACTGCATGGAAACAGGCCCCCTCGGCCCACCGAGTCCATCAGCCTTACCCCAGTTGCATATCCTACACAAAGGGCAATTTACAGAAGCCACTTAACCTACAAACCTGTACGTCTTTGGAATGCAGGAGGAAACCATAGCACCCGGAGAAAACCCATGCGGTTATAGGGAGAATGTACAAAGCCTGTACAGACAGAACCCATAGTCAGGATCCTACCCGGGTCTCTGGCACTGTAAGGCAACATCTCTACCGCTGGGCCACTGTTCCACCCCCAGGCTCTATCCTGTAATTCAAAACGATTTTTTTTTCTTCACCCAATCTCAATTAATCTGCAGACTGACGGGAATCTGTGACCCAGTTTGAACTGACCCTCATGCCTGAGTTAATTGTAGCAAAGCATGCCCTGGCTCCTTGAAACCATATTCTCAGCAGCCTCAGGTGATTAGATCCAATGGTGCAGAGGTAAAAAATTAAATTAGCGTGGAGATGCAGCGCAGAAACAGTCCCTTCAGCCCACCGAGTCTGCGCTAACCTGTGTTCCCCGTACTCTGGCATTATCCAACACACTAGGAACAATTTAGTTTGACTGTTTTCACCTGACAAAGTACGTATGCACCTCTGTGCAACTTGGTGGCAGTCATATCCCAGGCATAGTGCAGGTCTCATCTGGGTGAATCAGCAACTGAGAGCAGCTTTGACTTGATTAGCACAAAATACTGGAGTAACTCAGCGGGACGGGCAGCATCTCTGGATTAAAGGAATGGGTGATGTTTTGGGTCGGGACTCTTCTTCACCTCTTTGTGTCTATCTTCTGTTTAAACCAGCATCTGCAGTTCCTTCCTACACATTTTGACTTGATTAGCATTGACCTTGAGCTGAAGCTTGTCATTGATCTTAAGAAGTGAGGTGAGGCACTAATTTACGATTTCTTCCCTCTCGCCCTTCTGCCTTTAGGTGGCATTGACTCTGCCTTTCCTCAGCCAACAAACTCAATTTTCCAAGAGTTGTATTCATCTTGAGAGAGTGGGTGGACTGTGACAGTTCATCCAGAGTTTGTGATGGTCCAGGCTCTCCTACTTGCTGTCATGTAACATCTCAGAAGCAGAGGACAGGAAAGAAGGGTCTCAACCCAAAACATCACCCATTCCTTCTCTCCAGAGATGCTGCCTGCCCCGCTGAATTCTCGACAGGTGTGATAACTATGGCCTTCAGATCTTCCACTCACCTAACGGCTACTGATCACCTTCTGTGGACATTTTGAAAGAGAAAAGGTTGATATTGTCTAATGCAGCTTCATGGCCCTAAAAAGGAAGTTGATCTTGAAAGAATCCAAGCTAACGAGTGAAGCTCACTAATTTGTTACTTCCTTGTACTCCTCCACCATATCCACTCACAATGACTGCTGCAGATTATGCCTGCTTCTTCAGAGATGGTACTTACCCTCTGTGTGTGTCTCTCTGTTTCTTTGTTTGTCTCTCTCTCTCTCTCTCTCTGTGTCTCTCTCTCTCTGTCTCTCCATCTCTCAATATCTCTCTCTTTTTTTTTCAGGTCAAATATTTATTCAATCGATCTTTTATCTTGAAGAGGGAGAGAGAAGCCCTTTCACTTTATTAGTGCTTTTTTTCTCTCTCTCTCTCTCTCTCTGTCCCTCCCTGTCTCTCTGTTTCTCTCTGTCTCTCTCTCTCTCACTCTCTGTCTCTCTCTGTCTCTCTCTGTCTCTGTCTCTCTGTCGGTCTCTCTCTGTCTCTCTCTCTCTCTCTGTCTCTCTGTCTCTCTCTCTGTCTCTCTGTCTTCTGTCTCTGACTCTCTGTCTCTGACTCTCTCTCTTTCTCTGTCTGACTGTCCGTCTCTCTCTTTCTGCCTCTCTCTGTCCCTCTGTCTCTCTGACTGCCTTTCTCTGTCTCTCTCTGTCTCTTCCTCACTCACACCTCTTTTTCTCCCCCACTTTATGAATCCCTGTGAGGATGGATAACCTCTTGCGCTCACCATGATTGCTTCGCAGCTGTGCTGCAGGAAATGACAAAAGGGTCTCAAGGTTCTCCTTGTGTGAAGCCGTTAAAATTCCTTTTCTGTGGTCATTATTTTCATGCTCAGTTTGCGTATCTCCTGCAGCCTCTGTATCTTCCTCTAGGTGGCAATCAGCCAGCACAAGGCAGTGGTCAGAGCAGAACACCAGCCAGCATGACAGCAGTGGCTCAAACCGTCAGCTTTTCAGGCCCGTAAAGGACTCCAATCCTTGACTGGTTTCACCTGTCAGCTTGCAGCCTGGTCGATGGCAGTCATGATGCAACTGAGCGGCATGCTAGGCCTCCTCCACTGCAAGTCTGAAATCAGAAAGACACAAGGTAGAATTTTATGTGTTGGAAGGAACTGCAGATATTGGTTTAAGCCGAAGATAGACACAAAAAGCTGGAGTAAATCAGCAGGACAGGCAGCATCTCTGGTGAGAAAGAATTGGTGACATTTCGAGTCGAGACCCTTCTTCAGACTTTATAACTTCACACAGAGAGTGGTGAATCTCTGGAGCTCTCTGCCACAGAGGGAAGTTGAGGCCAGTTCATTGGCTATATTTAAGAGGGAGTTAGATGTGGCCCTTGTGGCTAAGGGGATCAGGGGGTATGGAGAGAATGCAGGTACGGGATACTGAGTTGGATGATCAGCCATGTTCATATTGAATGGCGGTGCAGGCTCGAAGGGCCGAATGGCCTACTCCTGCACCTAATTTCTATGTTTCTATAACAATCTCATCATTTTGTGTGTTCTTTGCTAAGATTAACTATTTTTAAAATTAAAATGCAGATTATTGATTGAATCTCTCGGGATGAATGAATGAAGATGATCCAAAATGCTTTACCCCTCCACAATAACCAATAAACCTGAAAAGGCACTGTTAACTACATATGGAAATCAACACCAGAGATGACGTTTATGATATTTTTCCTCACTCAATGTCTTTATTGCTATTTCACTTACTTCAGCTCACAGAAGGAAGTTCATACCTGCCGTACAGAGCCAGACTCCTGACATAGGCAATGTGTTCTGCTTTCAGAACTCATAATCCCTTTGAAAAATAGGTACTTTATTTCAAAGCCCGTGGAATAATACTACAACACTTACAAGCTATAAACATACACAGGCATGCGTTTTACCGCATGGGTTTTCTGAAAGAGTGTGTGCATTCATCACCATGCCCAAGAAAAATGCAGCAAATCTTTACTCAACTTTAGATGTTAGACATGGTCCATTCACACCTGGTTCATAACATCCTTAACTTCATTGTGTTTTAAACAAATGCAAGTTGCGCCTTTAACATCTTCACCTGAACCATTAACTTGTCTGTTCGCACAGATGTTGAATATCTGCTACATATCCAGCCATTTTTCTTTACTTTATTATTTCACACTTCGACCACCTGCGGTGTTTTGCTTCAAACCTCAGTGTATACATTACTTTGGCAACATATTTAAAAGGAGAGAACCAAACTTCACGTTCTTGAGTAAACGCATTGGTCCAGATAGCATGCATTGAAGTAACAATGCAAGGGGACAGGAGACAAACAGCATTAAAAAGGAACTGCAGATGCAGGTTTACAAAATAAGACACAGTGCTGGTGTAACTCAGCAGGCAGGTCTCGAGAACATGGATTGGTGACCTTTCAGATCGGGACTGTTCTTCAGACTGATTCTGGTGGGGGGAGGAGGAGGGTATAAATCTGGAAAGGTGGATGGGCAGGACAAAGCCGAACAAGTTATAGGTGGATATAGATGAAGGGGGGATTTGATAGGCAGTTGAGTAGGCAAAGACCAGAGATGACAAGACAAAAGGTGTGAGATAAGGATATATGTAGGCCCCTGGGTCATGACTGACCATGGGTAATGCATCCTAGTTTGCAGGTGATGTGAGGTCGGATGCAAACCTGGGCAATGTCATATGGAGGACAGGCTGTTGCCCATCCAGCATATCCCCCCTCTCCACATCGTAGATCAATTGAAAGGAACAGCAGGGCCGTTATAGTTTGGCACCAGCACCATCGCAGGAGCTGCCAGAGCGAGGTTGTAGACAACGACGAACTGCCTTAGGGGCTCCGACTCCAGATTTTCTTGAGGTTTACTCCAGGAGCCTTTTCCATGACTGGACATAGCCACAAGGCAGTCGTGGTTTTAAATCAGAGTTTTCCCTCTCCTAGATGGACTGCCTTCCAAGGCTGACGAGCCCCACCTGCCCAAGATTCATGGGGGCGGAAGCGTAAACCTTCCCGTGCAGGTCTATTGCAACTGCCCACAAGGATAGAAGAAGTACAAAGGTACACAAAAATGCTGGAGAAACTCAGCGGGTGCAGCAGCATCTGTGGAGCGAAGGAAATAGGCGGCGTTTCGGGCCAAAACCCTTCTTCAGACTGATGGGGGGTGGGGGGGAGAAGGCAGAAAAAAGGAAGGAGGAGGAGCCCAAGGGCGGGGGGATGGGAGGAGACAGCAAGGGCTAGCAGCAAACTGGGAGAATTCAACGTTCATGCCATCCGGACGCAAGCAACCCAGGCGGAATATGAGGTGCTGTTCCTCCAATTTCCGGTGTTGCTCACTGGCAATGGAGGAGACCCAGGACAGAAAGGTCGGATTGGGAATGGGAGGGGGAGTTGAAGTGCTGAGCCACCGGGAGTTCAGGTAAGTTATTGTGGACTGAGCGGAGGTGTTCGGTGAAACCCAACCTCCGCTTAGTCTCCCCGATGTAATCAGCTGACATCTAGAGCAGCGGATGCAGTAGATGAGGTTGGAGGAGATACAGGTGAACCTTTGTCGCACCTGGAACGACTTCTTGGGTCCTTGAATGGAGTCGAGGGGAGAGGTGTAGGGACAGGTGTTGCATTTCTTGCGGTTGCAACGGAAAGTGCCCGGGGAGGGGGTGGTACGGGAGGGAAGGGAAGAATTGACAAGGGAGTTGCGGAGGGAGCGGTCCTTGCGGAAGGCAGACATGGGGGGAGATGGGAAGATGTGGCAAGTGGTGGGGTCACGTTGGAGGTGGCGGAAATGGCGGAGGATTATTTGTTGTATTTGCCGGCTAGTGGGGTGGAAGGTGAGGACTAGGGGGACTCTGCCCTTGTTGCGAGTGCGGGGATGGGAAGAGAGAGCAGTGTTGCGGGGTATGGATGAGACCCTGGTGCGAGCCTCATCTATGGTGGCGGAGGGGAATCCCCGTTCCCTGAAGGACATTTCCGATGCCCTGGTGTGGAACGTCTCATCCTGGGTGCAGATGCGGCGTAGGCGGAGGAATTGGGAGTAGGGGATGGAGTCTTTACAGGGGGCCGGGTGGGAAGACATGTAGTCCAGATAGTCATGTGAGTCAGTTGGTTTGTAGTGTATGTCGGTCAGAAGTCTGTCCCCTGCGATGGAGATGGTGAGGTCAAGGAATGATAGGGAAGTGTCGGAAATGGTCCAGGTGTATTGGAGTGCCGGATAGAAGTTGGTGGTGAAGTGGAGGTAGAGGTCGGGGATGGGGCCCTGGTACGTATTGAACAAGGATTGTCCAACATACCCGACAAAGAGGCAGGCATAGTTGGGGTCCATGCGTACAAATTGTGAAGTCGGAGGATGAAGGGTCTCGACCTGAAAAACATTTTTCACACAGAGAGTGGTGCAGCAGGCAGTGAAGAAAGCGAATGGTATGTTAGCTTTCATAGCAAAAGGATTTGAGTATAGGAGCAGGGAGGTTCTACTGCAGTTGTATAGGGTCTTGGTGAGACCACACCTAGAGTATTGCGTACAGTTTTGGTCTCCAAATCTGAGGAAGGACATTATTGCCATAGAGGGAGTACAGAGAAGGTTCGTCAGACTGATTCCTGGGATGTCAGGACTGTCTTATGAAGAAAGACTGGATAGACTTGGTTTATACTCTCTAGAATTTAGGAGATTGAGAGGGGATCTTATAGAAACTTACAAAATTCTTAAGGGGTTGGACAGTCTAGATGCAGGAAGATTGCTCCAGATGTTGGGGAAGTCCAGGACAAGGGGTCACAGCTTAAGGATAAGGGGGAAATCCTTTAAAACTGAGATGAGAAGAACTTTTTTCACACAGAGAGTGGTGAATCTCTGGAACTCTCTGCCACAGAAGTAGTTGAGGCCAGTTCATTGGCTATATTTAAGAGGGAGTTAGATGTGGCCCTTGTGGCTAAGGGGATCAGGGGGTATGGAGAGAAAGCAGGTACAGGATACTGAGTTGGATGATCAGCCATGATCATATTGAATGGCGGTGCAGGCTCGAAGGGCCAAATGGCCTACCCCTGCACCTATTTTCTATGTTTCTATGTAAAAAGCACCTATTCCTTTTCTCCAGAGATGCTGCCTGACCTGCTGAGTTACTCCAGCATTGTGTGTCTATCTTACGTGGTTCGATTAATTGCAATAGGATGTATTGCAATAGTGTGGCCTCAGTAAACTGGAAGTCAGTCTGCAGCTAGCGATGAAAAATAAATTTAATTGGCTATCTTTGGTGGAGGAATCCTACTGTTACTAAATATTTTACAGTGAAAATCTCTATCTTTATGATCTCATTGCCTCTTTTTTCTTGTGATAATTTCATCCACATTCACAGTGTATGAATACAGCAAATCTCTCCCCTCTTTCTCATATCCCACTCCTTCCAGCTTAGGTGGAGGAAATCACTCACTGTGACTGCAACATGACTTTCACTCTCGTTTCCCATTTAGGAGCACTTGACTCAATGAATGAGGATGTTGCTTGTTAATCCTAATTAGTAGATAATATCAGTCAAGATATCCCATTAGTCATATCAGAAATGGAACTGCCTTATTTGAGCACATAAATATTGGGGTGGTAGATGTCGCTACCACTGTTTATTTTTTTTAGTTGAAGATGTCTGTAGTATACTAAGAAAATTAATACTTGGATCATAAATTGTTCAACAATGTCAATGTTAGTATTTGTTCCTTGGCCATGTCAGTTCAACTAAATTGAGAAACTTCTTCATTACACAAACTTTTCTTCCAAGTACTTTATGGGAATGTTTAAATTTATTTTTCTTGATGATTTCTCAACATGCTAACAAATTGTTCCTGCAAGCCAGCACTTCTTGCAACACACAAACAAAACATTATGCATCTCTTGGTTGTTGTGGAGGCTTTGCCAAAGCTCAGCTTGACGTGATTCAACGTAAATATTACATTGCAGTGACTTCATCATTGGCTGTGCCCTTCGAAAATATCTCATGCTCTCTGGCTGAAGTGAGAAGCCATTTGTGATTTTTTTGATATGTAAAAGAGATGGTGTGCAGTGAAGCACTGTATTGCTCGCGATTGCCATTTTAATCAGTTCCTTATTCTGAACAGGCAGAATTAAAATCCAAGCTGTTGTTTTCCATTCAATTAGAATAGTGATCTATTAATCACTTCAAACATATACTAGGCTTATTCCTGAATTTCATTCTTCTTTGTGATGTTATATATCTCTTTAAATTCCCCATCTGCACTAGTCCTATTTGCCCAGGTTTGGCCACATACCTCTAAACCTTTCCTATCCATGTACCTTTCCAAATGTCTTTTAATCCCTGTTATAGTACCTGCCTCAACTATCTTCACTGGCAATTTGTTCCACCCTCTGTGTGAAAAAGTTAATGTTCAGGTTAATGTTAAATCTCTCTATTCTCCCCTTAAACCTACATCCTCTGGTTCTTGATTCCCTTATTCTGGGTATGTGTAACGCTGTATCCAGTTTGATATCTCTCCCTGGATTCCATGTGATCTAAACTTCCAGAGCAGCCAACCATACAGAACTCTATCAAGTGTCTTGCTGAAGTTGATACAGACGATGTATGACCTTGCTTTCAACCTTCTTGGTTACTTCTTCAAAGAAAAATCAACCAAATTCGTGAGACATGAAGCCTCGTGCACAAAACTATGCTGACCATCCTTAATCAATCCCTGTCTTTCCAAATGCATGTATACCTTATCCCTCAGAATCCACCCCCTCCACTTCCCGACCACAGATATTAGGCTTACCTGTCTATAGTTCTGGGGTTTTTCTTTGCAGCCCTTCCTAAGTCTTAAGTAAAGACACAACATTTACCACCCACCAGTCATCCAGTTCCTCACATATGTCTAACAACAAATCGTATACCCACTCAGGTGGGCGGCGTGACTCACGTCGCAGCGGCCTCTGCAGTCCGTCTGTCGTTTTTTAAATTTTTTTGTCTCGTTTGTATGTATTTAGTTTTTTTTTTTTTAAACTGGGTATGGTGTGTGGGGTGGGGGGGGGGTGGGGGGGGGGGGGGGGGGGGGGGGGGGGGGGGGGGGGGGGGGGGGGGGGAGGGGGACTTTTTTAAATCTTTCCCCTGCACGGAGAACCCGACCTTTTCTCTGTCGGGTCTCCGTTGTCGTTGGGGCCGAGCACCGTGGAGCGGCCTCCAACCGGAACGACCTGGGGCTCCAGTCGCGGAGCTGCGGACTACTCACCATCGCGGAGCTGGCCAAGTTCGGAGCGGGAGGAGCAATGGTGGCGCGCTGATGCGACCCGACCCAGAAGATTCGGAGGCTCCAACCGCCGGCCCGGTGGACGGTGACACCAGGAGCCCGCGGGTCCCTGCTGGGAGACCGCTTTTCGGGGCTTCCGCAACGGCGACTTCTCCCGCCCGAGTTGCAGGGGTTGAGGATGACCCGGTGCGCGGCCTTGCATCACCCGGTGCGGCTTTATAATTGCCGCGGGACTTATTTACCATCGCCCGCCAGGGGCTTTGACTTTGACATCGGGAGGAGAACGAGGAGTGCAGGGGAGAGATAAGACTTTGCCTTCCATCACAGTGAGGAGGAGATTCACTGTGATGGATGTTCGTGTAAATTGTGTTGTGTCTTGGTTCTTCTTCTTGTTTGTATGACTGCAGAAACCAAATTTCATTTGAACCTCTGGCTTCAAATGACAACAAATATATTGTATTGTAATTGTATTGTAAATCTCAGCCAGGGCTCCTGCAGTTTCTTCTCTGGTGTTCCATTTTCTCCAGACATGCTGCCTAGCCCGCTGAGTTACTCCACCATTTTGTGTCTGTTTTAGTATATTGACATCACTTAGAGTTAGAAGTGCAAGGATTAATGTTCTGCATTGAGTTCCTGTGGAATCTGAATTAATAAAAGAGCATTTTCCTAAAATAGCTTTAACTGAAAACTACAGTTGATTTACTGTAACTCTGCCATTTTTAGGACTGAATAGAAACAGTGAAGTGCAGAAACAAGAATGTTTGCTGAGAATGTTTTGCCTATTTATAGGCTTACAACAAAATGAATGTCCTTAAAAAAAAATCTGATGTTAATGGAACATTTAAAAAATCAAAGTTGGATCCATATTCCCTGGAATATTGTTTCAGTAACTGTTTTTCAGCGCAGGAAAAGCTGGGAAGGAATCCATGGCAAAATAATATAAATCACTTGGTTTAATGACTGCTAGAGGTCAAAGTATAAATAGCAAAATTATTTTGCAACATTATCTATCTATGATATCACAGCAACATATGAAATAAACATACCATGTGAAAGTAGTGACGGGATCGGTCAAAGTCAGCAAGGATTTATGAAGGGGAAATCATGCTTGATTAATCTTTTGGAATTTTTTGACGATGTAACATGGATAAGGGAGACCCAGTGGATGTAGTGTATCTGGAATTTCAAAAAGCCTTTGGCAAGGTCCCACACAATAAATTAGTGTGCAAAATTAGAGCACATTGTATTGGGGGTAGAGTATTGACATGGATAGAGAACTGGTTGGCAGACAGGAAGCAAAGAGGAGGAATTAACGGGTCCTTTTCAGAATGGCAGGCAGTGATTAGTGGAGTGCCGCAACACTCGGTGCTGGGACCCCACTTGTTTACAATATATATTAACAATTTAGACAAGGGAATTAAATGTAACATCTCTAAGTTTGTGGATGACACAAAGCTGGGTGGCAGTGTGAGCTGCAAGGAGGATGCTATGAGGTTGCAGGGTGACTTGGATAGGTTGGGTAAGTGGGCAGAAGCATGGCAGATGCAGTGTAATGTGGATAAATGTGAGGTTATCCACTTTGGTGGCAAGAACAGGAAGGCAGTTTATTATCTGAAAGATGACATTAGAAGAAGTGGAGGTGTAACGAGACCTGGGTGTACTTGTACATCAGTCAAATAAAGTAAACATGCAGGTACAGCAGGCAATGAAGAAAGCTAATGGCATGTTGGCCTTCATTGCGAGAGAATTTGAGTAGAGGAGCAAGGACGTCCTGCTGCAGTTGTACAGGGCCTTGGTGAGACTGCACCTGGAGTATTGTGTGCAGTTTTGGTATCCTAATTTGAGGAAGGACATTATTGCTATTGAAGGAGTGCAGCGTAGGTTCACCAGGTTAATTCCCTGGAAGGCGGGACTGACACATGATGAAAGAATGGGCTTGTATTCACTGGAATTTAGAAGGATGAGAGGGTTTCTTATAGAAACATAAACAATTCTTAGAGGATTGAACAGGGTTGATGCAGGAAAAATGTTCCCGATGTTGGGGGAGTCCAGAACCAGGGGTCACAGTTTAAGAATAAGGGGTAGGCCATTTAGGACTGAGATGACAAAAAACTTTCCTCATATGTGAATCTGTGGAATTCTTTGCCACATAAGGCAGAAGAGGCCAATTCCATGGATGTTTTCAAAAGTTAGATTTATCTCTTCGGGCTAAGGGAATCAGGGGATATGGGGAAAAAGCTGATTTTGGATGATCAGCTATGATCATATTGAATGGCAGTGTTGGCTCGAAGGGCCGAATAGCCTCCTCCTGCACCTATTTTAGATGTTTCTATGTTTCTATTTAAAAACATAGCTTTTAGCATTATTTGACTGCTTGTTGTTTATTTGCTCCCACACATATATCACTGACGTAAGAGGTAAAGAGGCCAAGAAACTGTGCAACATTTTAGTTTAGAACTGTGGTAGATTGCAGGAGGATAAATATGATGAGCCACAAGTTTAATTGGGAAAAAAATGCATATTGAATTGTTTACAGAACTTGTGACAAAATTATGAAACATGTCTTGACCATGAGTGTAAACAGCATGAGTGTTTTGAAAGGCATGGTGATTCCATGTCTTGACAGCAAACAAAGTGCTGAAGGGTTTAACTCAATGGGTCAGACAGCATCTCTGGAGAGAATGGATGGGCAACGTTTCAGATCGGGACTTATCTTCAACCTGATTGTAGTGGGGGAGAAAGCTGGAAAAGAGGTGGGGACAGGGCAAGTGATAGGTGGAGGAAGGAAATGCAGAAGATGGTTTGAAGAAAGATCTTGACCAGAAACGTCACCCTTTCCTTCTCTCCAGAGACGCTGCCTGTCCCACTGAGTTACTCCAGCATTTTGTGTCAATCTTCGGTGTAAACCAGCATGTGCAGTTTCTTCCTACACAGTATTAGTATACTAATACACTGTACATACTATCACCAGTACAACTTGGTCGGTCATCGACAGAGCTTTGATCCTTTTAATGTTTCTCACCAGTTTGGTGACCACCTGAAAAGTGTGTCTGGGGTATACTTTATTTTCAAACATTGATCTCTCTTTCAATTTTCCAGCATAATTGGCGATATATGCTGGCTACAGCCTCCATGCACTTTAGATCTATAGTTTTAAATTAAAGCTGAACATATAACTAAAAGGGTTCAGACATGAAAAGGAAACACATCCCTGGGCAATCTTCTCCCTTATCAGCTAGGTCATATTTTTGAATTTTGATTGCTAATATTTATCATTTCAAAGCAATTTGGTGCCTTAGTTGTGTCTCTGGTGCATTTGAAAGCACACTTGCTATTTTCTGTGATAACAATTGCTGCCATTAAAATATGTTCCATGGGAGATAATAAACAGCACCAAAGCAAAACTTTATTTTCAGAGCAGAAATGGTATAATCAGCAGGCAGCTTGTTTTAAAATTCCTGCAGAATGAATTGTGAGTGGAGTGATTAATGAGGAGTGTTGCTATTGTACATGCACTGTCCAAAAATTCACTGCTACTTAAAAACGAGTCTTTGCTTAAGAAACCCACCACTAACAGAGAGAATCTCTCTGAATACAAGCATATGTGTGAACTAAAACTGCATTTGATGGCAAAATGCCTAGTGCATCGAATAGCTGCAGTAGAATATGGGTTATCATTTAATTTCCTAACAAACTGCCAAATACAAAAGATTGATGGTGTCACTTTGTGGATAGTACATCTACCAATTGAGGCAGAAGGTAATGGATTCGCATTTTACTCCATATACAGTATCTGAACACAAAACCCAAGCCAAAACCTCAGAGCAGGCCTGGGAAATTTGACTGGGGATAGAGTCATTGAGTCATACAAACAAGCCCTTCAGCCCAACTTGCCCACGCCGAACAACATGCCCCATCTACACTAGGCACACTACCCTGTGTTTGGCTTAAATCCATCTAAACCTATCTGATCCATTTATCTATCTAAATGCTTCTTAAACGTTGTGATAGCACCTGCTTCAACTACCCCTCCGGAAGCTCATTCCATACACCCACCAGTCTTCATGTGAAAAAGTTACCCCTCAGGTTCTTATTCAATCTCCCCCCCATCCACCCTCCCCTCTCACCTTAAACCTCAATTTATAAAATCTAGTTCCAATGTTTTTAATTAGTCATAGTAACATTATGTGCCCAAAGTACATCTCAAATAGCCCAAGCTAGATCCATAATCTTGAATTTGTGGTATCCATTGTAGCACATGTCTATACTTCAGTACCAATACTTGATGCATGGTCTCATGTCCCTCAGCTATTCAAGGCCATGTCCACACCCTTCTTAAATCGAGTGAGGGTATCTACCTCCATCACCATTTTGGCATTACATTCCAGATTCTAACCATCCTTTGGATGAATAACTATTCCTTAGATTATCTCTAAACCTCTTCCCTCTTATTCAAAAGCAATGCCACGTAGTTTTAGACACCTCTGCTCTGGGGAATTGTTTGCTCCTATCTACCCGATGGCACTTGTAATGTGAAAAGCTCCGAGCCTTCACCTTAAATGCTCCAATGTCAAAGATCACCCCTGTTTGCCAAAGCTTAGGACCCTATCAATTTTTCATTGTCCCTGAACTCTCTTGGCAAGAGAACCATCATTGTATTAGTTGTACAAGGAAAAGTGGCACTGATCGGAGAGCAAAAAGGAAATGGACTCATGAAAGCAAAGGGTGTGTTGAGGTACTAAATGAACACTTTATCGCAGTCTTCAGCAAGGGAAAGGATGCTGCTGGAACTTTAGCAAAGGACAATGTGTGTCCTAAAAATTGACAAGCGTGCAGGAAATAGAAAAACCAGCTGCAGTTGAAAAATGAATTAACCACTTGGTCCAAATGGAACTCATTTTACCGAGGGTGTCGAGCAAAGTTAGGGAGAAAATAGCTGTGGTGTGGGAGAGTATTTGATTTGTGGTGGATGCAGATGAGGTCATTGTTTGTGTAATCAACATTTTGTGTGAATGTGTCAGTGTGGGTCTGAATAATCGCAACTAAATGAAGGCAGCGTTTTCAATGAATGCAGTTTGTCTTGTAAGATCTAAGGTTTATTTCAATAATGTGTGCATGGTATGTACATTTGCACTCACAAAGAACGCAATCCAACCATCTCCACACAGGTTGGTGTAATAATGGCCTTGGGGGGTCTCTGCATCCCCACACGTTTTTCAAGACCTTCCTCCAAGCATATAAGTTATGTATGAGAACTTCTGAAGGCCCTGTCCCATTTACTCGATTTTTTTGGGCGACTTGCTGGCACCCGTCATAGTCGCAGCAGGTCGCCGAAAATTTTCAACATGTTGAAAATCCAACGGCGACCAGAAAAAGGTACGACTCTTTGGGCGACTACTCACGACCATACAGGCGTCACCACGACTATACAGGCGACATGTCGCGGTGTGACGCCTCCCCCCTCCCCTGCACTTTGGCGATTTTTCAGGCGACTGCCGGCGACTATCAAGTATATGCATATATATAATAACAAATACATACATACATAGACTGCAACTGTTTTACTGAACTAAAACTTTGTCTATCCAACCAGATGCCTTCTGAACCTTCTGAATTTTGTAGTCGGCAGGGCAGTACTCTGCATATCGCCAACTTGGACAATTTAACATTTTATCAAGCCAATTAACACAAGCCAATTAACCTACAAACCTGTACGTCGTTGGAGTGTGGGAGGAAACCGAAGTTCTCTGAGAAAACCCACGCAGGTCACGGGGAGAACGGGCAAACTCCATACAGACAGCACCCGGGTCTCTGGCTCTGCATTTTGCTGTAAGGCAGCAACTCTACCGCTGTGCCACCATGACTGCCCGAGATGCTGAGTTCCTCTAACAATTAGTTTTTTGCTCAAGATTCCAGTGTCTGCAGTGTCTTTTGTCTCCTTTGTATCATTATCATAGATCATGGTACGTCGCATGCTGAAGAAAGGATTTAATTTAAGCATTGTTTTATCAGGTCTGTCAGATATGGAAATAATTCATATACATAGATACATAGACAATAGGTGCACGAGTAGGCCATTTGGCCCTTTGAGCCAGCACCGCCATTCAATGTGATCATGGCTGATCATCTACAATCAATATAACTGTGAAAGAGCATCGTTCTTCCCACATATTTGTTTGCACCAGATAAGGTTTGCACCAGATAACTTTTATACAAATGTATGTCTTTTTATATTTCTTGTGGTTTATGTTTCCGACTTTGTGTTGAAGCATGCCCTTGACATGCTGTCATTTTTCTCTTTTGATGAATAATGATGCCCGATGCTTATCTTTTCTCTGCACAAGTGCTGCATGAATTGCTAGGTATTTCCATCAGTTTCTACTTTTAGACCAGCAAGGGCCTCTGTGCTGTACTTTTCTATGTTCTATGTATCTTCCAGATTAAATCCTGTATGGTCTATAAGATTCAGTCCCAATCATTGCTTTATCTTGAAGCTGAGATCTGTTATGGAATAAATATTTTATTTAGATGGTTCTGGTTGGTAATTAGATGAGGAAAATGAAAACTCAGAAGTCTACTCTCAAAAGCAGTCAATAAATCTCTAACATTTTGCAATAGATATGAAGTATGTTTCATTTCTACATCTTCAGAAACACAATATTTTGAACTTCAAAGAAACCTGGTTCATCTATTTAATTAGAAGAATGGCCAAATTCAGCAGACAGCTTTAGCTATAGCATTCTCCCATAGCAGCATTACACATTAGCAAGATGCAAGGCAAATTCAGCAATGAAATAGCTAATTCATACTTTGCTGAGTTCAAGTTCAAATGCAAAGATAGAGGTGCAGACTGCGGCAGTGTCTGTGCTGTCTCAAAGCCAATAATTTTCTTGTTCTTTTCACTGCTGAACTGGTGAACTGATTCATAAGAATCACTGAAAAAAATAGAATTTAAAACACTGTGCCCTGAATTTTACCTCAGTTACTTGTTTGTCATCTTTAACCACTCCTCGATGTGAGGCAAAGCACCCGATGAAGCAGCGTCTGATGCTCATTGCCTGCACAGTGTCTGGGTAATTATAATGAACCTTGGGTCAAATAGAAACTTTTGTCTCAGTACTTCAGCAAAGCTGAATATGTCACATGCTCTCCCATTATCTCAATGAAAGCAATACATTTGAGCAAACTGTGCCTAGGATTAGAAACTTCAGAACATATCTGTTGGTAGTGATTAAGAAAGCAATCCCCAAAACAATTGTGCATTTAGTTTCGTTTTTAGTTTAGAGATACTGCGCGGAAACAGGTTGTTCGGCCCTCCGTGTCCTTGCCGACTCAGTTATCCCCACACATCAACACTACCCTACACACACGAGGGACAATTTACATTTATACCAAGCCAATGAACCTACAAACCTGTACGTCTTTAGAGTGTGGGAGGAGCCCGAAGATCTCAGAGATCTCAGGTCACGGGGAGAACGTAAAATATCCATACAGACAAGCTCCCGTAGTCAGGATTGAATCCAGGTCTCTGGTGCTGTAAGGCAGCAACTCTACTGTTGCGCCATTGTACCAGTGACAACTAGAACAATAGATTTCTACAGACTTCTATATTCTTTGCAAATATTAACAATATAACATTTGTGCCTCTTAAATAATAACTAGTTCTCGGCTTTCTAACATTGCTCACGCTTTAAAATATCCTTGCTTTTATTTTTCTCTGTTTCAATACTTAAGTCGCCACAAAAAAGCAATCTGATTAAAACTGTACATTTTTAACTCTCCAGCTCTCCTCCAGAATCCATCCTACTAAATGTTTTGAACATGCCTGATTTATGAAAAGCGGTTCAACCAATAGAAATTATTACAAGCTTGTAAAGTCATAGCAAAGTCTGATGATATAGTTAGGGTCTCTAATGCATTTCCAATATCTTTAAAAAGTCAAGGAAAGTCCCATTAATTACAAAAGAGAATCTACTGCCAGAATCACCAAAAGCAATTATTGGAAAAAGTTCATGTAAAAATAAAAGAATTGGTGTTTCTGATTTTTTTCAGATTCAGGACAACTTTCACTGTTCTCCCAAACCTCAGTGGGTAAGCTTCATTAGTGTTACTTGCTTTCATCACCATCTATTATTGTACCCCCTACAATCAGGACTGCCCTCCTGTTCAACCTGTTGCTGCAGGTTTGTGACCTGCCCAGTTTTTCCCCTTCCTATGTGGCCACATGCCCACCAGTGCTCAGAATGTGCAGAACTGAATAAAACTGTTGAAATTAAGCCTGATTATTCGAATGGTTTGGGCTACATCCAAAGGCAACAGTTGGCTGTTGTAATGACACCAAAGACCAACAGTCGTAGAGTCTTCTTATCGAGTCCACATACAAGATTAGAAGTTGTTCAGCCAGAGCTGAACACACTTCTCGGCATCACAAGTGCTTCTTGTGCGTGGTGGTGGAAAGATTGATGGAAACAGGGCCGCGACATGAACGCTCTTTCCTTGACCCCAGTCATAGAGTGATACAACGTGAAAACAGGCTCTTCGGCCCAACTTCCCCACACCGGCCAACATGTTCCAGCTACACAAGTCCTACCTGACCGCGTTTGGTCCATATCCCTCCAAAATTGTCCTATCAATGTACATATTTAACTGTTTCTTAAATGATGGGATGGCCCAGCCTCAACTACCTCCTCTGGCAGCGTGTTCCATACACCCACCACCCTTTGTATGAAAATGTAACCCCTCAGATTCCTAGTAAAGACTCAATTAACTACCCAGTCAGGATATATTTTCAAAACAAATTAAAAGAACTGGCAAAACTCAAAATCAATTATCAGTACTCCACACCCAGGCAGTTAAAAGGAAAGCCAATTTCATTACACAGGATCCCACCCACCCCCTGCACAAGTCTTTCCAACTTCTGCCATCATAAAGTCCCCCTATCCAAGAAAAACATCCACAAAAACTCATTCATACCCATTGCCATAAACAGCTTAAATAAAAAATGAACAATGGACAAATTAACCCTGACGCATTGTCACTTTACACGTATCCACAACTTTTATCTTATCTATTTTTACAGTTTTTAATCTTATATTTGCTTTTAAGATCGATACACACTGTGTGTGCTCGCAGAAATCTGTGTTGTATGACCGCTTATCAGTACATTGTCCTGTCTGTATGTTGAGCCACGTCAAAGAAGATTTTCTGTTACGACAGACAATAAAGTTTTCTGAATCTGAATCTGAATCTGAATATCAATTCAAATAGAAGTGCAAATCAATATCTTGTGATAGTCACTCTACAAAATAGCAGAATAGGATATGATGAAGGTGCTTAATGAACAAGAATTTCACACACAGTTAAACTCCCCTTACCCACCAGGTTTAGCAGAGTGCTATTAAATGTATTGGTTATGCTATGTTATGTAGACATTTGCTATGTGGACAGTCATGACACTGCAGTATCTCTGTACATGAGTGTACTTCTAAGAATTGGTACAATGTAGCATGACTTTTCAGTTTTATTATAGCAACCATAGCTGTTAATCGAAGGTTGACTACTTTCAACAAAGGATATTGTATTGTTAGCTCTATGCTTGTTGCTTGTATTCATGAAGAGCAACACAAAAGGGGCAGCGTGGTGGTGAAACAGTAGAGTTGCTGCCTTACCCGGGTTTGATCCTGACTACGGATGCTGTCTGTACGAAGTTTATCCATTCTCCCCATGACCACGTGTGTTTTCCCCGAGTGCTCCGGTTTCCTCCCAAGTTCCAAAGACATATAGGTTTCTAGGTTAATTGATTTTGGTAAAATATATTGTAAATTCCCACGAGTGTGTAGTGCATGCTAGTGTGATGGGGATCGCTGGTCGGCACAGACTAGGTGGGCCAAACGTCCTGTTTCCACAGTGTATCTCTAAACTAAACTAAATGTCTATAGATCAAAGTATCAAATGTATCAAAGGTATTTTATTGGTCACATTCACATACACCTAGGTGTAGTTAAGTGAAATGCTTCTTGCCTTTTTGCAGCACATAAAGAAGGAATACAGACATAACATTAATAAGAGTTTTAAACATAAAGAACATCCCCCCACAATGGTTCCCATTATGAGGGAAGGCACAAAGTCCAGTCCCCAACCCCAGTTCACCCATAGTCGGGCCTATTGAGGCCTCCACAGTTGCCTCTACGGAGGCCCGATGTTCCAGGCCGTTGTCGCCGGGTGATGTTGCTCCGGCGTCGGGAGAGTCCTCTCCGCGGCCTGGGAACCCTGGAACGGCCACTTCCGTACTGGAGGCCGCGGCTTCTGAAGCCAACAAGGCCGCGCCGGTTGGAGCTCCACAACTGGTGATCTCATCTAGAGATCCCAGGCTCCCGGTGTAAAGTTCAGCGCCGCCGCCCGCAGCTGGTCGCTCCACAGTCCCGCAGCTCCGCGATGTTTTCCTCAGCGGTCTTCAGCTCACCGGAGCTCCAGCGCGGCGACCCGGGCAAGGCATCGCCCGCTCCACGATAGCGCTCCAGCGCTGTGCCGCCACCGAAGCCGAGGTTCTGGGCGGTCCCCGACAGGAAACGCCGCTCCAGGCCCGCTGGTAGGCTGCGAGGACGGGTCGAAGCTGCAGCCCGGAGAAAAGCTGCCTCTCCGACCAGGTAGGGACCCTGAAAGGTAGTTTCACCATTGCTCCCCCCACCCCACCCCCCACATAAAAAAGTCTAGACCTCCAAACAAAACACTTTAACTAACTAAAATAAAAATAAAAAGATGAAGAGACATGTAGAGACTGAAGAGACATGTAGAGACAGGACAGCGCCCCCTAGAGGTATCTTGTTTGGGAATTGCTACACAAAGGAGTTGCAGTTCAGTAATCAAATATAAAGTACGGAAACCAGGGAATAGTGGTAGTGATGTCAGGTGGCAGTTATGATAGAAATGTTGGTGATCTTAAGAAAAACCATGAGGGCTCGGCCATTTGTTTTGTACATGGATCAATCAATGAAGTTGTGCGTGTTCTGGAGTGTAAACAACATCTGGTAAAGGACACAGAACCAAACAATGTGGCCAGATGCAAAAAGAGGAAGGTTCAACTGTGGCTGGCAGTGGTGCTTGCGATATATGGCACCCTAATGAGTTTATTCACGTCATAAACTGGTGTTGGGAGAACAGAGAACGTTGTCCTGAATCTAACAAAACAAACAAAACAAAAATGATTTTATTCTTAAACAATCTTATTCCAATAATGACTCGTCTCATGAGCTAAGGTCTTTGTGAGAACATTGTATAAATTGAAAGAGCAGCTTTCCTCATGCCGTCATTTGTGTGAATTATGTATTTGGCATATGCAGCCAAACTCAAGGAATCAGGTGTTCAATGCATGTCAGACATGGAGCAGCGGTAGAGTTGCTGTCTTGCTGGAGACCCGGGTTCGATCCCGACTATGGGTGCTGTCTGTACAGAGTTTGTACTTTCTCCCCATGACCGCGTGCGTTTTCTCCAGGATTTTCGGTTTCCTCCCACACTCTAAAGACATACAGATTTGTAGGTTAATTGGCTTGCTATAAGTGTAAATGATCCCTAGTGTGTGTAGGGTAGTGTTAATGTGCGGGGATCGCTGGTCAGTGGGCGGTGCAGACTCAGTGGGCCAAAGAGCCTGCTTCCATGTTGTATCTTCAACCTAAAATGAACTAAGCTAGAGACATTAGCAAAGAGATACAATTTCAAGAGCATAGACTGATCTCAGGAATTCCGGTGAAATGGCTTGACGTGGTGGACGTCATGTGTGAGGGAGCCCGCAGCTTGTCCTCTGCCGTGGAGATAGCAGGCAAGAGCGTCAGGTGGCTTTGCTGTGTGTGTATCTCTGGAGGGCAAATGGCACTAAAGTAAAAGAGAGAAGTGCCAATGGCATCGATTTCATTACCCACAGTATCGTGTCCTGTGGTCACACAGGGTGATTACAGCAGGAAATCCTTGGGTCAAATAGCCTGAAGGGCAGGAAACACAAGTAAAGCTTCAGTAGTGTGCAGCCAGAGAGAGATGCTCCACAGACTGAAACCAGTTGGAAGTCCAAACACGTTAATGGTTTTACTGCAGCCATAGATGCACTGGAGCATGGCAGCAATTACAAGATCACTGTTGCTGGAAATTACAGTATGTGATGAAGTGGGCAGCACAGTGGCACAGCGGTAGAGTTGCTGTCTTACAGCGCCAGAGACCCAGGTTCGATCCTGACTATGGGTGCTGTCAGTACAAAGTTTGTACATTCTCCCTGTGATCACGTGGGTTTTCGCCGAGTGCTCCAGTTTCCTCCCACAGTCCAAAGACGTGCAGGTTTGTAGGTTGATTGGCTTCTGCAAATTGTCCCTTGTGTGTAGGATTGAACGAGTGTTCAGCATGGACTCAGTAGGCCAAAGGGCCTGTGTGCACGCTGTATCTGTAAACCAATCTAAACTAAACTAAATAAAGATGGTGATTAATATATCACTTATTAGTGGATCACGATGTACATGAGAAGTTGTTCAATGCAACTCTCTACAGAACAATTTTGTAAGTGTAAAAAGGACGCAAAGTGCTGGAATAACTCAGCGGGTCAGCCTGCATCTCTGGAGAACATGGATAGGTGATGATACACAAAAAAAGCTGGAGTAACTCAGAGGGTCAGACAGCATCTCTGGAGAAAAGGAATAGGTGATGTTTCGGGTCGAGACCCTTCTTCAGACTGGAGATTCAGAGGAAAGATATAGACAGTGATACAGAGATAGAACAAATGAATGAAAGATATGCAAAAAAAGTAACGATGATAAAGGAAACAGGTAATTGTTAGCTGTTTGTTAGGTGAGAACGAGTTACAGACAACGAGACTAACAAAAGTGAACAAGTTACAGACAACGAGTTAGAGACAGTGATGTTTTCTTCATCTGCATTTGCAGTTCCTTGTTTCTATATTCTGTATGTGTCGTCTGGAGAGGATAGGCTCTCTGGCCAGTGTTATGCAATGTCTTTTTTTTTATTATTAAGAAGCAATTGTACAGAGATAAAACATTCGGCATCTAAAATGATACAATTATTGTACAGCTTCATTTTCAACCTTATAACCTAAACTATGAAAATGAAAAAAAGAAAGGAAAAAGAAAGAATGCTATGCAATGTCTTGACATGAGGCACAAGGTATGTCAGCTGTGAATGTTTGCAGTTAATTACAGGCAAGAGGTATCACAATGGGGAAGGACTGGCTGCACAATTTCCTATTGACTAGATAGAAACTAGTGGTATTGTAATGACAGTCATGGTTGAATGAATTGGGCCAAAGGTTCTGTTTATGTGCTGTGTGACTGTGACTCCATGACTATGAACATACTGGAAAAGCTCAACAGGGCATGCAGCATCTGAGGAAAGACAAAAAAAAAGTTAATAATTCATCTCCGAGAGCCTTTGTCACTTTGACAGAGATTATTTCTCTTTCCGCAGAGACTGTCCAACCTGCTGAGATTTTCCAGCAATTTCCGATTATTTTTAATCTACTGTTGAATTTGTCATTAAAACTACATAAAGAACACAGATTACAAGCAAACATACATAATGTATCAACTGGTTTTTTTTAAAGGCTTACTCTTTTTTCTCCCACAAAACAAATCGGGCTGCCTGTTGAAATGTTTAATAAATATGAGAATCAAATAAAAGTGCATAATCTCCAAAATCTTAAACTATTCTGTATTTCCCAATAGAAGATCTACTATTATGGCACAAAAGAAACTAAGCATGTTTTGGGTCAAAAGTACACAAGTCAGCAGTAAATAGCTCAAGAAGGGTTCCGACCAGAAATGTCATCCATCCATTATCTCCAGAGATGCTGCCTGCCCCGCTGAGTTACTCCAGCACTTTGTGTCTATCTTTGGTATAAACTGGAATCTGCTGTTCCTTTTTACACAGTAAATAGTTGTATATGGGGAATCACAATAGATTTCAAAATGGAGCAAGACTTTCACCATCAACATGCTTTAGCAAAAATCTTTAGTAAAGGAGGAGACATTAGGTTTTTCATGCTTGTTTTGCTCAAGATTTCATTCCAGCAAGTCTTCATGATACTTCGTAAGGAAAGTAATTTGAGGAAGGACATTCTTGCTGTTGAGGGAGTGCAGCGTAGGATTACAAGGTTAATTCCCGGGATGGCAGGACTGTCATATGCTGAGAGAATGGAGCAGCTGGGCTTGTACACTCTGGAGTTTAGAAGGATGAGAGGGTATCTCATTGAAACATATAAGATTGTTAAGGGCTTGGACACGCTAGAGGCAGGAAACATGTTCCCGATGTTGGGGGAGTCCAGAACCAGGACTAACACCGCATCTCTAGAGAACATAGAAAGGTGACGTTTCAGGTCAGGATCCTTCATCAGACAGTTCAAGAACCTGATGGTTGTAGGAAAGTAGCTGTTACTGAACCTGATGGAGTGGGACTTCAGGCATCTGTACCTCCTGCCCGACAGTAGCAGCAAAAAGAGAGCATGGCTCAAGATGGTGGTTAATCTTGATAATAGTTACCACTTTGTTTGAGTCCGCATCTCATGTAGAGGTGTTCAATGCTGTGGTGGCCTGTGACTGTGTTCAACTGGGCTGAGGTCAAAACGTCATAAGGTCATAAGGGGTAAGAAGGGAATTAGGTCATTCAGCCCATCAAGTCTACTCCGCCATTTAATCATGGCTGATCTATCTCTGCATCCGAACCCCATTCTCCTGCCTTCTCCCCATAGCCTCTGCACCTGTACTAATCAAGAATTTATCGATCTCTGCTTTCAAACTATCCACTGATCTGGCCTCCACAGACTTCTGTGGCAAAGAATTCCACAGATTCACCACCCTCTGACTAAAGAGCCCACCACTTTCTGTGCTGCTCTTGCATTCCTGTTTGTTGAAATTTCTGTATCAAGCCTTGATGCAACCAGTCAGGATACTTTCTCCAAAGCATCTGTAGAAGTTTGATAGAGTATTCGGTGACATGCCGAATCTCTTGAAACTTCCAAGAAAATAGAGGCGCTGTCATGCCTTCTTTGCGATTACATCTATGCGCTGGGCCCAAGATAGATCATGCAAGATGTTAAAGCCCAGGAATCTGCAGCTACAAACTCACTCTACTGCCAATCCACCATCGAAAACCGACTTCCCCTTTCTGAAATCAATAATTAGTTCCCTGAGAGAGATTCTTGAACGCAATTAGTTAAAATGTCATTATAAACACATTTTCTAAACAAGTTCCGGTATTTGTAGGCTGCCATATTTCTCCTGCGTCCTCCATGAATATCAAGCTGTTGAACACGTGCAGTTCAATCCAGCAGACCAAGAGTTCTGTGTAATTTAGATTGTTACAGACTTACCTGGTCCATTGCCATGAACTTCAATGCCTGGCAGCTCTTGCAAGACAGTCCATAATAAGATTTTAAAATATTCCATGCAGCTACACCCCTTCCCCGCTCCACCCCTCAACAGCTTTGTCTGTGACCCGATACCTGAAGCCCTGACCCCAATTACAGTCAATCACCACCCAACCCATATCCACCAGACAACTGTGAACCTCCAATACTCTGACATAAAATGCTGGAGTAAGTCAGCGGGACAGGCAGCAGCTCTGGATAAAAGGAATGGGTGACGAATCGGGTCGAGTCTGAAGAAGGATCTCGACCCGAAACATCACCCATTTCTTCTTTTTCTTCCTATTGTCTAAATTGCACAACATTACAGATTAAAAACAGCATAATTCCAGGGTATAGAACACAAGCTAAACACAGAGCAAATGTCCTCCCAGAAGTCACTTACACCTAGAATTTCATCCCAGATCAGCTGTATTAAATGTCCCATGTACCGAGAGCAGCACAATTGCTCATTGCCACAGAGGGCTGTGGAGGCCAAGGCAGTGGAATTTTTTAAGGCAGAGATAGCCAATTTCTTGATTAGAACGCGTGTTAAGGGTTGTGGGGAGAAGGCTGGGATTAGTTGGCAGAGATCAGCCTCTTGATTGAATGGCAGAGTGGACTCGATGGGCCGAATGGCCTAATTCTACCCCGATAACTTGTAATATTGTGAAATCTATGCCACTATCAATTGGAATACATTTCTAGGTAATGTGTACTCAGCATGAAATTACGATTTGGTCTTAATTAGTGGACATTTCGCGTTGCGGGCCCTTACTCTTTGAGGGTTTCTCTACTCAATTTATTTGTGGAACAAACTACCAAATGAACTGTAAGTCCCAAATGCGAGGATATTGTCTTAACTCATAACCTTATCTATTTCCCGACAGCAAATAATGGAAACAGTGGGAATGGACATAGTGGAGTATGAATGAAAGCCTTGTACCCAAGCAATTGCACAACTAAGTGCTTATTCTAGGATTATAAAATAACCTTGGAATTATAGAATTTCCAAGCCTTATATTATTTAAAGCATTGGACTCAATTACAGTACTTTTGCAGCAAACAATAATATTAAAAAGTTCAACTAAATTATGACAACATCAAGAAAAAAAGCATCTAAAAAATCATTCAGATTTAAAGTATGTGCCCTCAGTTCACAATTGGTGGAATCCATTCTTGCCATTGCTTTGGGGGAATTCGATCTGCTGGGTCCACTGGATGAAGTGAATATGTTATAACTTGTACAATTCATTTAATTGCGTTGCAAAAATACATGTCTGTCACATGCATTGTTTGCATGTCAAACTCAAAGCCTGCATAGGAAAGCTCTCTTGGATGAGATTGAAAGAGCCATTTAGTCTCTGGTTTTGCAATCAATTTAAAAGTAAAATTTATGAAGTGCAAGGGGAACTGCAACTACCACTGAACTTTAACTGTTTCCGAATATGCTGGAAGTCTTTGAATGCTTAAAATGGCCCAGTCATCAAATCCATGGATATACAGTATTATTCATAAATCATTTATGTTTTGCTGACAATTAAAATGGGCTATATTTGCACAGAACAAGGTCTTGAAAATAAAATTATATTGCATGAAATAACCGATCAAATTCATAACACAGCATAGGAAGGAACTGCATATGCTGGTTTACCCTGAAGATAGGCACAAAATACGGGAGTAACTCAGGGGTCAGGCAGCATCTCTGGCGAAAAGAAATGGGTGACATATCAGGTCAGTCCGAAGAAGGGTCTCGACACAAAAAGTCACCTATTCCTTTCTTCCAGAGATGCTGCCTGACCCGCTGCGTTACCCCAGTAGTTTATGTCTAAATTCCTAATACAGAACAGGCTTCTCGTGGACTTTAGGTAGACACAAAGTGCTGGAGTAACTCAGCAGGACAGGCAGCGTCTCTGGAGAGAAGGAATAGGTGACATTTCGGGTCGAGACCCTTTTCAGACTCATGGACTTTCCTTTGTTTCTGGTAAAATGCATCAATGTATAATGGGTAAAAGACAAGCTGCTGAACTAACTCAGTAGATCAGGCAACGTCTCTGGAATAGTATGGATAGGCAATGTTTCGGGTCAGGACCCTTCTTTAGACCCAAAATGAGATGCTGCCCAACTCGGTGAGTTCTTCCAGCATTTTGTGCTTTACCCAAGATTCCAGCATCTGCAGTCCTTTGTGTGTTGTGTGTGTGTTCATTGTATTTGTATTTCTCAGACTTGGTTGTAAATTTATCTGATCCCCATATAAGAGGTGTGAACAGAGCCAGGTCCTGTTCCAATTGTGCTTTATGAGGTGAGAATTGCAGTACCACATCAGTTGTTTGTGTTGCTGCCTACATTCACTTTGAAGGTGATGTACATCCTGCTGAATGTTATTTTAGTCCCGCGACTTCCAACTTTGGGCTGCTGAATTACCGAGCATGAGAAGATCTAATTACCAAATAGCGAGCCGCTGGGTTTGCTGAAATGTATATACTCACTTCACCACTGCATGTATTATAACTTCTGATATGCCACCAGGGCGTTAGAATATAACTGAAGCAGTTTAGATGTAGTACATTGAATGTACAATGCCGCACAAAATTGGGGAGAGGGTGTGGGGATCTGGGTGCAGCTTGGAACAGCATGGTACAGCCTACAGGTGTGAGAGTGCCTAGTACCTAGTGGGTGTGGAGCCTCAGTTTATTACTGACGTACAGTAATTCATAAGTGCATGAAACATGAGCAAGTACAATATACTGTAATCACTTGAACCTTGCAGCAGGATTGAGTCTCATGGAAGACCTGCCTTAAAACTAACAAAAGCTATTTAACTTGAGACATTAACTTTGTTTCTCTTCTGACAAATGTGGCATGACCCGTGTCGAAAGGAACTGCAGATGCTGGTCTATATTGAAGATAGACACAAAGCGCTGGAGTAACTCAGCGGTTCAGGCCACTTCTCGAGAGTAAAAGGATCAGTCTGAAGAACGGTCCCAACTTGAAACGTCACCCATCCTTTTTGTCCAGAGATGCTGCCTGACCCGCTGAGTTACTGCAGCACTTTGTGTCTATAACATGGCCATGACCTGCTGAGTATTTCCTGCATTTTTACATATTTTACTTTAGATTTTCAGCATCAGCAATTTATTTTTTAGATTTTCATCCCCATGTATCTTGTCCTAATGTCTCTTTCAAGAGCTTCATTATCAGTATTTGGTTGATCACAATCCAATGAAGTGTCTTGGGACAGTTCCCTGCTTTAATGGCAACATATGAATGCCAGTTATTGTTGTTGATAGCCTTCATGAAGAGAACTTGTTTCACCAGCCAGAAATGAAATAAAAATTCTCTCACCAGCTGTGCTGTAAAGTGGCTGCATTTTGAAGCTGTCACAATGAAACCCAGTGCCGATTTTAAAACAATTTTAAGAAGCTGAAATAATTTGTAATGAGGTATTTTTTTCCACAGCTGATAATGTCTGGATTGTAAATGGGTAGAAGCAGCTGTGGCCTGGAACACGATCGTGTGAGGAAAGTGTACAATGTTGAGGAACTCACTTAATCCCAATCAGAGCTGCACACTGGATAATGTGAATTTTCATTTCTCCTCAACCTCCAAGGAATATTTACCCCCCAACACAGCTCCTCCATTATCAATCTGCTAAAAATTCTGTGAATATTCTTCAAATAGTCTCTAGTCTTCTCTTTACTACTTAATGTCAATAAACAAATTAAAATAGGTCTAGGTCAGTGTGGGATTGATTTGCAATTTTCAGCAAAAATTGTTCAATACTTCATCCGACTATGATAAAAAAAACGTAATTTCTATCAGAAAAAAGGAAAATATTCTGCTTTTTTTAATTTTGGGGTTGACAAAGCAAATGCGTATTTTTCTGAAACTGAAGAATTATGCCCCATCCCACTTAGGAAACCTGAACGGAAACCTTTGCGCCCCACCCAAGGTTTCCGTGTGGTTCCCGGAGGTTTTTGTCAGTTTCCCAACCTGCTTCCACTACCTGCAACCTCCGGCAACCTCCTGCAACCTCCGGGAACCGCACGGAAACCGTGGGTGGGGCGCAAAGTCTTCAGAGGTTTCTGTTCAGATTTCCTAAGTGGGACAGGGGCATTATGTACGTAGTTGAAGCTAATTATGCACTGAAAGCTCAAGTGGATTTTTAAAATAGTTGGATAAATGATGTAAAAAGAACAGAAAAATGGCAGGTGAACCAGAAAAAAGGTGTAAAAACAGTGCACATAGATGGAAAAATTGTCAAGCAAATTACATTGTAAATCATGTTAAGAAATTGAAGGAAATATGGGAAATCTGGCACTCAATGTGGAATTAGATAGTTAGAGCAAAAAAATGTCATGATCAAACTGTAAAAATACACTGCCAAAAATATTTGGCTGATTCTTATGAGATTGATCCCATTTCCCAGAACTGTTGCCTACAGTCCCTGTACAAACCGATTTAACTACGCTGCTTCAAATCCAGGTGATGACTGGGACAGGAGTCTCCACCCATAAAATGCTCCAGATACGCTTTTGCAGCTGGAAAACATGGAGACGGAGCTTACGTTTCTCATGCTTGCTTGCAACATAAGAGAAGGCCATTTGTCCCATCATTGTACCCATCATGTCCCATATCCCATTCCTCCACTTACTTCCCTTCCACATATTCTCTCTCATGTGTCCAGTTGCCAGTTGTAAAAACTGTGAGGCATTTTCATAATTTTCCAAAAGCCTTTGACATCCGCACAATTAAATTTAAATAACATAAAAAGGTAGAAATGAATGAAAACCATATAACCATATAACCACATAACAATTACAGCACAGACAACAGGCCATCTCGACCCTTCAAGTCTGTGCCGAACACTTATTTTCCCCTAGTCCCATCTACATGCATTCAAACCATAATCCTCCATTCCTTTCCCGTTCATATAACTATCCAATTTATTTTTAATCGATAAAATCGAACCTGCCTCCACCACTTCCACTGGAAGCTCATTCCACACAGCTATCACTCTCTGAGTAAAGTTCCCCCTCATGTTACCCCTAAACTTCTGTCCCTTAATTCTCAAGTCATGTCCTCTTGTTTGAATCGTCCCTACTCTCAATGGGAAAAGCTTGTCCACATCAACTCTGTCTATCCCTCTCATCATTTTAAAGACCTCTATAAAGTCCCCTCTTAACCTTCTGCGCTCCAAAGAATAAAGACCTAACTTGTTCAACCTTTCTCTGTAACTTAGTTGCTGAAACCCAGGCAACATTCTAGTAAATCTCCTCTGTACTCTCTCTATTTTATTGACATCCTTCCTATAATTAATAATAATAATAATAATATATTTTATTGTCATTGCACATCAGTGCAACGAGATTTAGTATGCAGCTTCTAACCGATGTAAAAGAAAAGTAAAATAAATAAATAAACTGTGTGACGTGACCATCCGAGGGAGACAGTCCAGGGGGGATGGGGGGCACTCAGCAGGGCCGGTTCAGAGCCGCTATAGCTCTGGGAATAAAGCTGTTTCTGAGTCTGGATGTTCGGGCGTAGAAGGCCTTGTAACGTCTGCCGGAGGGAAGTAGTTCGAACAGTCCGTTACAAGGGTGTGAGGAGTCTTTATGGATGCTGATGGCCGTCCTGAGGCACCGTGTGTGGTAGATGCCCTCCAAGGCTGGTAGCTGTCCCAATAGTCCTCTGCGCTCTGTGGACGACGCGCTGAAGAGCTCTCCTCTCCGCCACCGTGCAGCTGAGATACCACACAAAGATGCCATATGTTAATATGCTCTCTGTGGTGCAGCGGTAGAAAGTTGTCAGCAGCTGTTGGGGCAGACCAGTCTTTTTTAATGTCCTCAGGAAGAACAGTTGTTGCTGTGCCTTCTTGACAAGCGCAGCGGTGTTGGTGGACCATGTGAGGTCCTCTGAAATGTGAGTGCCCAAAAACTTAAAGCTGGACACTCTCTCCACACTTTCCCCGTAAATGGAGATTGGGGCGTATTTTCCATTATGGGACCTCCTGAAGTCAATGATCATGTCCTTGGTCTTGGAGGTGTTTAGTGACAAGTTGTTACGTGCGCACCAGTCCGCCAGGTTCTGCACCTCCGCTCTGTATTTTGTTTCATCACTGTTGGTGATCAGCCCAATCACTGTTGTGTCGTCTGCAAACTTCACGATTTAGGCAACCAAAATTGTACACCATACTCCAGAATTGGCTTCACCAATGCCTTGTACAATTTTAACATTACATCCCAACTTCTATACTCAATTCTCTGATTTATAAAGGCCAGCACACCAAAAGCTATCTTTACCACCCTATCTACATTAGATTCCACCTTCAGGGAACTATGCACAGTTATTCCTAGACCCCTCTGTTCAACTGCATTCCTC